>NC_138727.1:57734861-57752361 GCF_965113295.1 Leuciscus leuciscus
ATCCACCTTTGTTGTTGAATACCGTGGGATTCTCTCTCAAAGTAAACATGTTAAAGATGTACAAGGCAACTACTTGTTTGACTTCACATGGAATGGAACACGTTATTGGTAAGCTGGCTGTTTCTTTTTTGGTTTATTTATTTATTTTTGGTTCATATTCAGAGCAAACTAGTTGCATGTCATTCTAATAAAAACAGTTATGATTATGATGATTATTATTATTACAATATAGGGCTGCACGATTTGGGGAAAATGTCATATTGCGATTGAGGTCAATATTGCAATTGGAATATGCGATTGCGATATAATAAACAAATGGTTTCATGAGTCAACTTGCTTGGATCTAAAGCAAAATGCACACACAGATTAGTGATAATTCTGAAATGTGTATTTCTCAACTCAAACTAGCAGCAACAACAACTAAATGATTGATAACATCTAAGCCATTGATGTCTGGATATAAATTAATCCACCCCCATTTAAAACATTAATTATAGCCATCCAACATTACAGTGATTCCATCATTACAATTGAAAGCTATAATTGAAAAAAAAAAAACATTTATTAGACTTCCAAAAATATAACAGCTTTTAATTTAAGTGAACTTCAAATAATCCTCACATAAACCCATAATAAATGTCATATTTACCTGTGCCCTTCCTGTCTAACAGGTATACAGAAATTGAATAAAGTTATCAAACAGTCTGCGCTGCATAAATAATAAATAGACTAATCCTTATTAAAGCTACATAAGTTCTTTAGTCAAGAGCAGTGAGTAATTTTCTCTGTCCCCTTTGTTCTTTGATTAACTTTACTGACAGAAAGCTTTGGCTGCTGGCCCTTTAAGAGCAGCCGCTGCTGACAGAGACGCGGATCTCACATGCGCCTCATCCTCTCACAACTCTATACGTCCATCATAAGACTGCTCTTATGTTATGAAGATACTCGACAAACGACATTTTGGCATAATTGTGTGTGTTATTGTTCGTTCAAGCGCGAAAGAGAACTGTATTCTGGCGCGTGTCTTTCTGTGAGTCACAGTCGGACATTCAGCGCGCTCTCTTTTGACTTGTCTCGCATGAATGGTTTTAAGCAATCGCATGAGAGCATTATCATGTAACACTAGCCAAAGGATGACAAAAAATAACAGATGCTGCGTTAATTGCGTAACAGCCCATTGTTTATTTTACATACAATCGCAGCATTTTGCATCATATAATCGCACAGGCTTGACATCGCGATTGCGATAAGATTAATCGTGCAGCACTATTACAATAGCAGATTTGCTAGGGTTCTCATAATATTAGGAACTTATTAGTTAGTGATAATCAATAACATGGTTATTTTTCAACTGGGGTATTATTTTTTTACCTTAAGTGGATCATCTGACCTATTAAATTCTTAGGAAGTCAAGTTAACTTTCTCAATGTGTATTTGAATATAGGTTAAATAGGCCAAGGTTAGCCTAACCCAAATGTTCAGTTAGAACCGTATGTTTCAGTGTGTGTCTATGTTTTAAGTTTCTTACTGGACTATTTTTATCACAGCATAGATGCAACAAAAGAGGACGGTGGACATTCACTTGGACGACTCGTGAATGATGATGACAAAAATCCAAATTGCAAAGTCAAGACAATCATTGTTGACGGAAGGCCACACCTGTGTCTGTTTAGTATAAGACATATCTTTCCAGATGAGGAGGTCACATACAACTATGGGGATTCCTCTTGGCCTTGGCGTTTAAGGGTGAGTCTCTTAAAGACTTTATCACTGAAAGTCAACCATGTTCTGTATTTCATGAATGTTAGTTTTTTATATGATGCAGATTATTTAAAACAATTCTGCATGTCTGCTTTGTGCACGACGGAGCCATGAAAGGGACACTAGATATTTAGACTTTGGTTGATACTAGAATTAGTTGCGGTGACCAATTGGCAAACATCCTTGCCTCAGTGTTGTACCTGTCTTTCTCATAATTACAGGAATTGTGTGACGAGACATCAGTGGCTGTGACTGAATGCAGTGTGAATCCTTCCTCATCAGTGAAACAGAAAGTAAGTGAGCGCATGTTCCTTCATTGTTTTCTTCTCTTTGACACAGGCAATGTTAAGTGTAGGATGGTTGGGCATCATACTAGACTGGTTGACGTGGACTGTCGTCTTAAAGACGCTGTTGTGACATCTCAAATTCGAGTAAAATGTACCTTGCTCGGTTCATTCATTTTCATAACTCGTGCGTTGGGGGATGGGCATGACACTGACCTGAAATGTAAGGACAGTTCTTCACTACGAGGACCGTCATGTCAGGGATAGGGTTTGAGGAAAAGATGTTGCTTTGGGTATGTGTCGGCTGCTTCTTTATGTGGATAAGCTGTAGACCCAATATGCACACTTTTCAATCTGGATATGCTTTGTGACTTTCAGTCACCGAGACGTAAACAGTTAAGGCCCATTCACACCAACCATAACTGTGTTAGGGTCCAACCAGCAGACGGTAATGTTCTGTTTATTGTGATCGCATCTTTGACTGCTGCTTATATACTGAAGCATGTTATAGCAGAATTGATTCCGATTGGCTGTCAATTAAGCAATGTATCGCAATACAAAAATGCAACAATATATATTGTGGAAAGTGACAATATGTATTGTGTATAGTACACCCAAAATAAAAATTACTGTGTGAGGGGAAACAATCAAGTTTACAGAGTTTGTGTCAATACTACATTAAACTACTATATATATATATATATATTAGTGTTGTCACGATACTAGAATTTCTAACTTCGATACGATACCTTGAAAAATATCGATATTCGATACCATTTTCGATACCACGGAGAAAAAAACTGCCACAATATTAAGTTTATTTTTATTTTTTTAAAGCTAAATATAACAAGTCTAGAACATGACAATGAGGGATATTTTACATGAACAAAAATGTCCTGAAGTAGTGCACTTGTTCAAAAGCATTAATGCTGGTTAATACATTAACGTTATTTGATGAACAGATTTAAACACAAACGTGTGTGCATTACACGCGAAAACAATGCTATTAGTGCTTTTAACAATACAGATTGTGTCAAAGCACTTAACAGTATCAAATTGGAGGATATAGTGTCAGTAATGTATAATAATAAGATAAAACATAAAATTTTCAGTTAAAGGCATTTCATTATTGAATTCAAAGATGTCACTCAATTGCTCAGTTTAGTTTAATTAGTATCTGTGTAATCAAATTGATGATAAGATATGAAGGCAAATTGCAGAATTAAATACAAATTTTTGAATTAAGTTAAATAAGCACAAGTTAATTTACATTTGACCACAGTTAAAATATTTAACGTTACTTGTCTAAGATTTCTCAGTCTGATTATATTAACTTTAAGAATTACGGTGAAAAAACGAGACAACACACACTCATATCAACAACAATACTAGGCCATCTTGGTTAATGTTTCAGAAATGTTAAAATGAGAAGAGTTACCAACCTCTCGAAATTATTTATATAGATCCCGGTGTCGGTCTTTCAGGTGCTTAACGTTAGCTGTATTAGGCCCCGATCACACTAACGCGTTTTTCAGGTTCGAACACGCGAGGCACACAGCACTCATCACACAGAACGAGCAGTGCGCTGCGTTTGTTATGTTGCTCGGCAACCACTGAAACAGCTGTCCTGTCAGTCAAGTAAACGTCAAATCAGCCTTTTATTAATTTTATTTACTTTCTGTTAACATTGTGGTAGTTACGGTTCGTGAAGTCGTTAAGCTCCTGGTAACCCGCGAGAGCACCACAAGTTTATCCTCCATCATCGCACTCTCAGGGCGTTCAAGCAACTAGCTCTCAGCATTAAAACGGAAGACCCGCGAGGCGCAGCAGGCGCATAAACAGCGCGCAGAACGCTCGCAGGAAACCAATTGAAAATAGGCGCCTCTCACTGCAAAAAACGCGTCAAGTGTGATCGGCCCCATTCACTTCACTTTTGCTATTTAACCAGAGCGAATGATACGAGTGCGCGTGTGGTGTTTGTCAACGCGCCTTTGGAGAGAAGTGAAAGTGACAGCTCGGCTAGTATCGATACTTCAGGAAATTAGTATTGGTACCGTTCAGATATTTCAGTATCGATATTTATCGAAATATCGATATTTTTGACAACACTAATATATATATATATATATATATATATATATATATATATATATATATATATATATATATATATATATATATATATATATATATATATATATATAAAATAATATAATGCAGTGGGGGAATATTTGCGGGTCCTGATAATGCCAAATGTCTTTTGTTACCAGTGAAAAGTGGCCTACATTAATTTAAATATATCTAGTTGGTGACAGAGTGCAAGCATATTTGTCTAAAACAAATCTGTAAGCCTATTCATTTCCTCCCCCAATGTTTTGCAAATTAGGCATTTTAATCAACAGTTAAAAAAAAAAGTTACCCTTTTACCACGTCTTGGAGTATCTCTATAATATCGTATCGTGATATGTATCGAATCGTGACATGAGGGTATCGTTACACCCCTACTGCCAATGTTTCTAGCGTTTCTCAGCTGGTAAAATCGTTCTGAAAGTGATTTTTTTGTTTTTGTTTCTCTGTGGTGTTATCGTGTAAGCTGTGGTGTAGACTCTGCTATTCTTTAATACTGAGAGGATTTTTTAGGCCTATAATTTAATAGATATATAGTTTTTAGTTTGAACAGTCCTTTTTTAGTTGGTAAAATTCATCCTGTCCTCAGCTAGCGGTGAGGGGTTTGCGTTTAGGGAGATTTTCTTGTCTAATATCTGCATTTTAGGGGGGAAAGCATAAACATCTGCGTTCATACTAATTTGTTAAAGGGACACTCCATATCACGTGATGCTTTGCGTGAGGTTGTTGACAAATGACAGGCTGATCCGTCGTCCACGTTGGTGTGCGTCATTACGCATGAACCAAGGCTGATATTGTGGAGAGAGACGCACGGCACAGTGGTTTCGAGGGGAGAGAGAGAGACGCACAGAGAGACGCGAGTTTTGAAGAATACACAGAGAATAATGGATCGTCAGAGATTGAGAAACATGGATCTAAATCAAGCGCTGGCCTTTTTTGATGCCATGGAGGATGATGGATTTTCTGGAGAAGAGAGCTTTTTGACTGATGAGGAACTAGATTACCAGGATGGTCTAGACCCTGCTGAAGAGTAAGTTCCATTTATTTATTTACTGTAAAAGTATAAAAAATAAAAAAAATTAATATGATAAAATATACATTTTCTAAATATGTACAAATAAGTTCTGTAAAAGTAGTATTTCGTTTTTCTATGTTTGTTAAAGAGTAGTAAGAGTTGTGGATTACACTTTGTCTCTCAGCCATTGTTTGTCTGAGTTTACCTAGAGATACAAACAAAGGATAGTGGGGGGTTGGTCACACCTTTTAGCTGTGGAGAGAATGTCTCAAGGATGTTGTAGTGGGGGGTTGGTCACACCTTTTGGCTGGGGAGAGAATGCTCATATTATAGCTGTGGTGGGTTGGGGGTACAGTAGCAATCTCAGCCATTGTTATCTTATGTGAGAAATCAAATACAAAAACACTAATTGATCTGATATGTATGATCTAATATTTTGCTTTATTTGTTTTACAGTCATGATAATGAAGAAGACACCAGCCCACCCACCCGAGCCAGACAGGAAAGCTCCCATTCTTCCGCTGAGGAGGGCCCTTCCACTTCTGCTGCAGCATCCCAGCAGCTGCCAGGAATAGGTCATGGACGGCTGCAGTCACGGTCTAGAGGGAGAGCGCGGTCAAGGTCAAGATCCAGAGGCAAGGTCAAGATCGAGATCCGGCAGCTTGAGGGGTCGACAGAGTCCTGAATCCACAAGGTCGAGATCTAGATCACCACAGCCAGCAGCCCCAACTCCATCATGGAACAGTGAGAGTCAGCCAGACATCCCTCCAGTGCCCAAAAGGTTCGTCCCAACAAGAAAGCCAGGACATCAGCTCAGCCCCACATCCATATACACACCATTGGACCTTTTCAAACTTTTTGTCAGTGACAGTGCAGCAACCACTTTGTGTAATAACACAAACGCTGCAAAAAACATTGCCAATGGCAAAAAATATTCCTGGAAAAACTTCACTGTTGAAGAATTTTTCAAATATTTAGGACTGACTTTCTTTTTTGCACTGGTGAGACTGACAAATATCCGGCACTACTGGAGGACAAACACCATTTTCAGCCAACAGTTTCCCCACTCAGTGATGGCACGTGACAGGTATCAGGTCATTTCCTGGAACATCCACATGAGCAACCCTGATGAAGATGTCCACAACGACCGGAAGAGAGGGACACCAGCTTATGACCGGCTGTTTCGTCTGAAGCCCCTTTTAGATGACATCAAACATGCATGCAGAGCATTTTATCACCCACGGCAGAACCTTTCAGTGGACGAGAGGATGGTGGTAACAAAGGCTCACACTGGCATGACCCAGTATATGAAGGCGAAGCCAACTAAGTGGGGCTTCAAACTTTTTGTGCTGGCAGACAGCAGCATTGGGTACACTTTAGACTTTGCTGTATACACGGGGAAGTCTGTGTTTGCTTCTGGTGTAGGACTGGCATACGACTCGGTTATGTCCCTCATGAACAAATCATCCCTAGGGAGTGGCTACAATGTGTATGTAGACAACTTCTACACAAGTCCAAAGCTATTCATGGATCTCTACAGCATGAACTTTGGAGCATGTGGCACCTACAGGGACAACAGACGAGGATGCCCCCGCACAACCACAAATGCCATGAACAAAAAGGATCCTAGGGGCACCATCAGGTGGATCCGTGACGGCCCTCTGGTTTTTGTAAAGTGGATGGACGCTCTGGAAGTCTCTGTCTGCTCCACAATTCACCCAGCCTTCTCTGGCAACACAGTTCAGAGAAGGGTAAGAACTCAGGATGGAGGCTGGAACACCAAATCCATTCCATGCCCAACCCCTGTCACTGAATACAAGAAGAATATGGGAGGTGTTGATCTTTCTGATCAACTCATCCAATACTACTCAGTTCACCATAAAACTATGAGATGGTACAGGACACTGTTTTTCCATTTTTTGGACATTGCTGTGACCAACAGTTAGTTACTTCACAAGGAAGTTTGTGCAGAGAAGCAGCAACAGCCCATGACCCACAGGGCTTTTCTGGAGGAGCTGACAGCCCAACTCTGTGGTGTTACAGTTGCTGTTCCCCCCACCCAGCAACAAAGTGACCATGTACCTGTGCCAACATCAGATCAAACTGAAGCAAGCAAGAAGGCCTCCTATGGTAGAAGGCAATGTGTGAACTGCAAGCAGACAAATCAGGTCAAACAGGCCACCCCCTGGAAATGCAAAGCCTGTGATGTGGCCCTCTGTGTGATTCCTGATAGGAACTGTTTTGAGGTTTGGCACCAGTGAATATCATGAGGCCCAAAACGCCTGGACTTCTTTTGGAAAAATGTAAATAGTTTTGGTTCTGTTCAAGTTATAATGTTTATTCCTGTGCTCCAGGACTCCAAAGACATGAACAAACTGTTTTCCAGAGGAAATTTGCTTAGCTTTTATTTATTTGTGTGTGATTTCAATAAATGTTTGAGTGATTCAATTTCCGTTTTATTTTTTTCATTTGTCTTTGTGGTCCCATAACTTATTTTACATTCAGGTGACATCAATGCAACACAAATATGCTGAAAGTTCAATTTGTCATGAAAAAAAAAGAGGTGTGTCAATTGTCTGTGCACAAAAGGGTTGATGTTTTACAAGCTTTTTTTTGTAAATAACACCAGACGGAAAATTAATTTTAAAAATACCCTTAGGTCTTTGAGGGTTAAAGGGTTATGTAAGATTGTGGCCAAAACTGGTACTGCAATCACTTTCAAATTACTGTACCCCCTCCCCCTCCTCCCTGACTCGAGGTTGCCAGATAGGCTGCAGGATCCAGCAGGAACGTAGGCTGCTACAAGAAGTGGTGACTAGAGCAGAGCTGGCAACCCGGATGCCGCAACACTACTGACTCCGTGATTGGTAGATAGGTGGAGGGTGTTTGTCCCGCCATAGTCTTACAAATCTGATCGGTGAGTAGCCAGATGTAGACGAACTGCTGCGCGTGTGACAGGGCGCATGTTTAACTGAAGAACGAAGAGAGAGAGAGAGAGAGAGAGAGAGAGAGAGAGAGAGAGAGAGAGAGAGAGAGAGAGAGAGAGGTAGTATGCAAGCAAGTGCACACCATTTCGAAACAAAAACGAGGAGTAATTCAATAATTAGTTCGCAAAGTAACTCTTCACTAGAAATTGTGTGAAATGATTTCCAGGCGGTAGCGTAGAGTGGAGCTCAACTCTAGTCTATATTGATGGGCGGAGTAGTGGGAGTGGCCTGCGGAGCTGAGCATTGCAATGCACTATGGGTATTGTCTACAATCCACAAGCACTAAAAAGTCATTTTCTGCCTTTTATCGGCCAAGAAGGACCCAAATTAGAAATGTATGCTACTATTCTACTACATATATGACCCACTTTCAATACACATTCATGTCTCAACCGGTGGAGTGTCCCTTTAAATGTTATGCATCAGAATGAAACCATTTTATGACGACAGCATACAATTGCTCTGTCTGATTTCAGATGACCACATCAAAGATGGTTGCAAAGAAAGGAGATTCAGCTTTGACTGGAAAGGAAATGGTATGTTGATGTTTATTATGTAATGTGTATTTGATTTATTTGACTTTATAGACAAGATCCACATGTATCAGCCTCGTCCTTACTTGTTTTATATGTCTGCTTTGTGCACGACGGAGCCATGAAAGGGACACTAGATATTTAGACTTTGGTTGATACTAGAATTAGTTGCGGTGACCAATTGGCAAACATCCTTGCCTCAGTGTTGTACCTGTCTTTCTCATAATTACAGGAATTGTGTGACGAGACATCAGTGGCTGTGACTGAATGCAGTGTGAATCCTTCCTCATCAGTGAAACAGAAAGTAAGTGAGCGCATGTTCCTTCATTGTTTTCTTCTCTTTGACACAGGCAATGTTAAGTGTAGGATGGTTGGGCATCATACTAGACTGGTTGACGTGGACTGTCGTCTTAAAGACGCTGTTGTGACATCTCAAATTCGAGTAAAATGTACCTTGCTCGGTTCATTCATTTTCATAACTCGTGCGTTGGGGGATGGGCATGACACTGACCTGAAATGTAAGGACAGTTCTTCACTACGAGGACCGTCATGTCAGGGATAGGGTTTGAGGAAAAGATGTTGCTTTGGGTATGTGTCGGCTGCTTCTTTATGTGGATAAGCTGTAGACCCAATATGCACACTTTTCAATCTGGATATGCTTTGTGACTTTCAGTCACCGAGACGTAAACAGTTAAGGCCCATTCACACCACACTCTGGAATGAAAGTTGTGCTATGTTCAATATATGTTGATTTAATAAATAATTTTTGTTATAGTGCCACCATGAAGTTCACAGTGCTGTTATCTCCAGTTTGGATTCTTGTGAAGATTGCAGTGGACCTGTGTCAAGTCGAAAATGGCTTGGCCTTACATGCAAATGTCAGTATCTGCATCACTCATATATGTTTGTATGTGTTTTTGTTTTGAAAACAAAATGGGCTTTTATTAAATGTTTTTTGTGCAGTTTTATTCAAATCATTATTATTTCAAAGGCATATCTATTGTTTTCGGCATTTTAAAAGGAGCAGTAATCTGGTAAAAAACTAAAAGAAACATGCTTATTTTTATATTCTTTCAGTATGTTCAAGATCATGGCACAAAACCTGCTTCCTGAATAATATGACACTGGTATGTTAATTTCTTTTACATCACCTTCTTTTACATAAACATTTTCAAGTTTGTTACATCAAAACTGTGCTGGACTATAAGCAGGGTACACTATTTTTGTATTATTATTTTTGTTCTTATTGTTCTCTTTTCTTTTTTCCTTTTTTAGCCAGATGTTGAATTTTCCAGCTTTGAAGAATCTCGCTCTGATGAAGAGTACTCTCCTCACGCTGATAAACACACTGAAGAATCTTCCTCTGATGACTTTATCCCGGACTCTAGACAAAATAGCGATAGTGATGATAGTGTATCTATCAATATAGGCAATCCACCATATTATAAGTCCACACCAGCTTTTTCAGAGTCTTCTATGAGAGCAAAGAGTGTGCCACCACAACCCATTCCCTGTTCTTCCACTGAGCAAGAAATGGTCAGATCCAGTTATGCTCAAGACCTCACTTGTGATGATCATGATACTACTACACACAATACTGAGATGCTTCAGAGTTTTAAGAAAACACCAGCAGTGTCGTCTTGTGAACGGTCAGAGACTGACAATGTGCCAAACCCCAAAAACACTATTTCCACCCACAAAAACTACTGTTATGTCTGCAAGAAACCACAGTCTAAAATAGCCCGCCACTTTAAAAAGCATCAAGACAGTGAGACAGAAATTGCTGCTGCATTCTTGCTCCCTAAACACTCCCAGGACAGAAAAAGGTTACTTGAGAAATTACGAAACAGAGGCAACTATGAACATAATCAAGAGGTTATGGAAAGTAAAAGTGGACCATTGAAAGTTAGAAGGCGGCCAGGACGATCAGACATTGAACTGAGTGCCAAAACATATGTGCACTGTGTATACTGTAAAGGCATGTTTGTTCGCAAGGAGCTGTGGCGCCATACACGGAGATGCCCTTCAAAGATGTTTTCAGAGTCTGAAGCAACTGGTAAGGCCAAAGTCTTAGTTTTGGCTGATATTGCAGAGTCAACATTCTCCCAGGCAATATCTCCAGAGGTGTGGAAGATTTTGGGAAACATGAAGATTGATGACATTTCATCTGTGGTTCGAAATGACTTCCTCATACTGCAGTTGAGTCAGTGTCTTTACAACAAGCATGGAAGTGATCCAACAAAATCCGAATACATCAGACAGAAGGTTCGGGAAATGGGCAGACTCTTGCTAACCTTGAGAAAAAAATACTTCATATTTAGTTTTGAAGATGCTGTGAAGCCAAACAATTTTTACAAAGTCATTGAGGCTGTGAAAGATGTTGCTGGCTACGATGAAAAGAGCCACTCATATAAGACACCAAGCCTTGCGCTGAAGTTAGGACACTCGCTCAACAAGATCGGTGACATCATTCTCTGCAGGGCTATCGCAGCAGAGGACGATGGTATGACAAAAGCAGCAGAGCGATTTAAACGACTGTGCTCAAGTGAATGGGCAGAACATGTCTCCCATGCTGCTCTTGCTACTTTGAACAAATCAAAGTTCAACAAACCATCAACTATACCATTCACACATGATGTGCAGCTTCTCCACCTGCACCTAGAGAAAAAATCAGCTGATGCTTTTGAAAGCCTAAAACATCATGAGTCTTCACAAACATATGCAGAACTCGCCAAAGTGACACTTGCACAAGTTATAATCTTTAATAGACGTCGTGCAGGAGAGGTTTCAAAAATGACGCTTGAGTGTTTCAGGAAAAGAGACCAGACTGAGCTCCATGATGATATCGCCGTCAGTCTCTCTCCATTTGAGCAAAAAATGGCCAAGCATTTCAGCAGAGTGGAAATAATGGGCAAGAAAGGGAGAAAAGTTGCAATTTTGTTGAACCCTGAACTTGTCAGTGCAATAAAACTTCTTGTGGACAAGAGAGATGCATGTGAAGTAGACAGGGACAACCCCTTCCTATTTGGAAGACCGAAGTGCTCGCCCAACAGCTTCTTCAGAGGACAGGACTGCATCAGACTTTTTGCAAGTCAGTGTGGTGCACAGCACCCAGAATATCTCCGGTCTACACAGCTCCGTAAGCAGGTGGCAACAATGTCCCAGGTTCTTAATCTTAGGGATAATGAGCTTGATCAACTAGCCAACTTTTTGGGCCACGACATTCGGGTCCATAGAGACTATTATCGGTTGCCAGATGCAACTATAGAAATTGCAAAAATATCAAAGCTGCTCTTGGCAATGGAGAAAGGAACTCTTGTCAATTTCCAAGGAAAGTCTCTTGATGAAATTGAGATCGAAGGTATGTGCCTTATTTTATATGATAATAATAATAATAATGTTACGGTACAGTAACAGGACAATTCTAAATTACATGTAGAGAAAAACTTTGAAGCTAATTAGGTTAATCAGAAAAGATGTTTTTGAGGTGAATTAGTTTTTTTTAGAGTACCTCTCATTTCTTTAGATAAAGGAAGTTTAGGAATTGTATATGTGCACTAATGCAGGTGTGTGGGGATGTTTGTCAAATATGTTTTTCTATAGATGAAATTGATCTGGATTTAGATGAGGAAGAAGTAAGCGATGACGACAATGAAGAGTCTGAGCCTGTCTCTGGAGTAAGCGGTATGTAATGAATTTAATTCCAGTGAGCATCAGTGGTGTAGTGTATTCACTACATCAGGTTTCTGATTATCAGAAACAAAGTATTTGGGTTGTCAAGTTTAAGTATGGTTTCATTTTCTAAATGTAGGAAGCAAAGAAGGGATGAAGTTGACCCAGGACGAGACAGAAAGTTCCAACGGTATGTTTTAATGTATATTTATATATTTACCAGGGCTTTAAAAAAAAAGAAAATCCAACCTTACATTTCTGTTCATGCGTTCCTTGTGAAACATTATTGTTCAGAGAACGGCTTGATTAGAAACCATACTGGTTAATAACTAATACCAGAAATTGAATTGAACTCGATGCTAACAGCTTGTGAATAAACCTCATAACTCCAGTGCATCCTCAAACTGACGACAAAACCTCATACAGTTACGCGCACGCTTTGGAGACTGTCTTGTTTTCAATGCAAGGGTAGTAAGGAACTGGGGTCCGTTCTTCGTACGCCACTCAGTTAGTGGGATTTGATTGTGGATGATTTGGCATGATCTTGGATTGTTTGGTTCTTCAGTGCTCATCCTGGACTTGCTGTCATAGTGTTCCTATAGTGGTCCGTAACTTAAACCTGCTCGGAAGCTTATTTCATGTAAACCGGATTAGATTGCATCTTTTTAAGTGGGGTTGATCCTTAAAATATGTCCCAACCACTGCTAATTTATTACAAGAGTTCCTTACTGAAACTGTAATTTAAAACTGACAATAGTAATTTAAAATAATAATAATGATATAAAAATTAATTTGAAAATAATGTGTTGAACGCCTGTGTACGAGTCAAAAGAAGTATACTTTGCAAGGCTGTGCATTCGACTGTGGTAAAAAAAAGAAAGAGGTATACTTCTGGCTTTAGTCTGGTGTTGGTTGTCTAGTCATAGCCAATGCAGACTGTGCATAGCACTTTAATAACACAAGATTTTGGCCAAATGTTTTAAACCAAAAACAAACTAAGCACCCAAAACACAAATCTAACATTCGCTGGTCCAAAACATCGTAAATCTATTTGAGCTTGATTGACACATGAAGTGTCTGGCCATACATCATTTTATTTATTTATTATTTTTGAACTAATTTCTTGAATGGCAGCAGTTAACCTGCAATTTTAGCTGGTTTCAAAACACCTGGATATTACCTGCCATGGTGACATTTCCTCAGATAAACTTCTGAGATCCAAAAGCTAATGCCAGCATATTGACATGGCGACTAACTTATCTTGACTTGACCGCTGAGCATTTGCATTTCACTCACTATGTGTCAGCGTCAGCATAGGCCATACTATTTAAATTCATGATTGGTTGAGGTTGACTGACAAATTAAAACATTAAACAGAAAAAAGAAGAAAAAAAACCCCACCATTATTAACCGGTTAATGGTCATTTCAAGTAATCGTTTCTGGTTTTTCCCCAGTTTTTGTTTTCATTCTTTGAACTGGTTCAGAGCCCTCATATTTACATAATAATAATAATAATAATAATTATTATTATTGTATATATATTATATACCTGTTTGCCGTGTAGAGAAGAGGAATAGTGTGTTGCTTTTTTTTCCCTTAGAAAACACAAAAATGGGCCTGGGTGAGGCTGACAGCTCCACAGGTATGTGTGTGCGCATATATTTTAGATATTTATTTGAGAAAAAGGATACATGTTGATTTTGGGTTCATGTTTTATTTTTTATCTTCCACAGTAATTCAGTGTAAAGTGGTCCTTTTCGTGTTACACAGGACCTAGTTTTCCCTGTGTGCTTATCTGCTGATATTTCACATGGTCCGAAACTGTTTGGATTGTAGGGCTGGAATACATTTTAATTGTTGCTTTTTACCCCTCAGGAAAAAGCCAAATGAATCAGGATGAAACTGAGAACTCCAGAGGTATTTAAACATTTGGGTATATTAAAGTTATTCCATGTATATACATATAGGTGTATAGTTATACATATGTGTATGTATATGTTTGTTTGTTTGTTTTACAGAGACCAAATTGAGGAGAATTGTGAAAAGGCCATGGAGCCCAAATGAAGTGAATGCTGTCATGAAACATTTCAGAGTCCATATTTCAAAGGGACACCTTGCAACAAAGGCAGAGTGTGAGCAGTGCAAGACTGCAGAGGACCCTGTTCTGAGAGAAAGAACGGCCCAAAATATAAGGGATTTCGTGAGGAACCGAGGTTTGATGTTGAAAAAGAAATCTTCTTAGAGTTCTTCGAGAGATCAGTGTTGCCTTCCATTAAAGGTTGTATCAGTGATTTCAGGCCCAATAAAGGCCCAAATATAAATGATCACATTCATCTAATTTTTCCTAACGATCCGCTAGCTGGCCGCCCCATAAGCATGCCATCCAAAAACCGCGTCTCTGTAGGCAGCCTAGGCTCTGAGATCTGCACACAAAAGGTGGGGGTGTTGTGGTTTGAGATTTTGCGGTGATTGGTTGGAACTGTTGGTGATTGTTTGGAACACTGTTTATTTTGGTTTTGGTGGTTGGTGAAACCCATTGTTTTTGTGTGCAGATCTCGGCGCCTAGGCTGCCTACAGAGACGCGTTTTTTGGATGGCATGCTTATGGGGCGGCCAGCTAGCGGATTGTTAGGAAAGATTAGATGAATGTGATCATTTATGTTTGGGCCTTTTTTGGGCGTGAAATCGCTGATACAACCTTTAATGTCTGTGGGTTTTGTTCTCAAAAGTGTTGTTGGGCCAGAAGAGTGTTCAAGACATCCTTTTATTTACTTTTATTAAAACACTGTTTTGAAAGAAATGTACAAATACATGCATTTACTGGAAGGCAATTTAATTTGGTTTTATTTTCAGTGTGTTGCTGAGGTCATTTTGAGGCACACTCCCTCATGCACTTTAGTCCCATAATGGTTAGAGATGCACCGATTACAATTTTCTAGGCCGATTCCGATTTTTCCGAGTTTGACCTGCCGATACCGATTTTTTTCGATTTCATTTTTTCTAACCACTTTACAGCACACACAATTTATTTTCTATATATATATTTTTTTTTATAAAACACCATATACTTCTACACAAACTGAATAATAAAAACAAGTTTAAATGGGTGAATTTTCTATAAATATTTGAGTCTTCTTCATTTTCTTTTCTGACATAGCCTACTCCAGTTCTTGTTAAAACACACTAGACATGCAAATTCTGTGCATTTTGGGCACTTTTTGTGTGAAATCATTTATTTTGCCCATCAAAAAAAGTGTGCTTTCACTTTAATTGAGTGTGAGCAGCGCAGCAAAAATAGACTCTGCGCCGAAACCGCTTCACTGCTGCTCACTCGACGCTCCTGCTTGACGCTCACGCTCTGCTCCTGCTGCCGGTGTGATGCACTCATTTATTAACATGCACGCCGAAAAAAATACGCGCCTCTCACGCTTGCGGTGTGAAACTGCCGTAATTCACAAGGTTTTCTACATGTGTGTTCCGTGTGCACGTGTGATGCTGATGTTGCGCGATGTTAATCATGCGGCGCCCGAGTATGTTTGACCGGTATAAAATCGGCAAATGTCAGACTGACCGGCCGATCGCCGGTCATGACCGATCACGTGAAAATCGGCCAATTCCGGTCCCAAGCCGATCAATCGGTGCATCTCTAATAATGGCCTTATTAGATCTCAGTTGTTGAGCCTTTTTTTTACCATTTGCAAAATAAAAATTGCCCTTTCAGTTTAATTTTGTTAGTTTTTATTGGCTGTCTAGTTGCATTTCTTCATCTAATTGCCCTTTAACTAGTCTTCTATGAAGTGTAAAACTTGCTGATCTTTGATCACTGAATTTTCTCCAACCAGGTTCATTTTGCACCACATGTGTATATGTTGGTTGATATAGCAACAGCACATTGTAGCACTATTTCCTTAGGTGTGCGTATTACTTTTACAGGTTTAGTGGCAGCAAAAAGATGCACAATCATTTGTGAATTCACTCTTTAATGTAGAATAGTTGATTTGGTTTAGTATGGTTAACTCTAATACAGGTACTCCCCTGCTATGTGTGGAGTTAATAGTGATGTCCATTTAAACCCAGTTTGTCCTCATAATCAAGGGTTAGTTAGGGTTGTGTGTGTTTGAGAGGTCCAGTTAAACCCAAAATGTCCTCATAATCAAGGGTTAGTCAGGTGTTTGTGTGTGTGTGTGTGTGTGTGTGAGAGGTCCAGTTAAACCCAAAATGTCCTCATAATCAAGGGTTAGTTAGGTGTTTGTGTGTGTTTGAGAGTGTGTGAGTGAGGTCCAGTTAAACCCAAAATGTCCTCATAATCAAGGGTTAGTTAGGTGTTTGTGTGTGTTTGAGAGTGTGTGTGTGTGAGAGGTCCAGTTAAACCCAAAATGTCCTCATAATCAAGGGTTAGTTAGGTGTTTGTGTGTGTTTGAGAGTGTGTGAGTGAGGTCCAGTTAAACCCAAAATGTCCTCATAATCAAGGGTTAGTTAGGGTTGTGTGTGTTTGAGAGTGTGTGAGTGAGGTCCAGTTAAACCCAAAATGTCCTCATAATCAAGGGTTAGTCAGGTGTTTGTGTGTGTTTGAGAGTGTGTGTGTGTGTGTGAGAGGTCCAGTTAAACCCAAAATGTCCTCATAATCAAGGGTTAGTTAGGGTTGTGTGTGTTTGAGAGTGTGTGAGTGAGGTCCAGTTAAACCCAAAATGTCCTCATAATCAAGGGTTAGTTAGGTGTTTGTGTGTGTTTGAGAGTGTGTGTGAGTGAGGTCCAGTTAAACCCAAAATGTCCTCATAATCAAGGGTTAGTCAGGTGTTTGTGTGTGTTTGAGAGTGTGTGTGTGTGTGTGAGAGGTCCAGTTAAACCCAAAATGTCCTCATAATCAAGGGTTAGTCAGGTGTTTGTGTGTGTTTGAGAGTGTGTGTGTGTGAGAGGTCCAGTTAAACCCAAAATGTCCTCATAATCAAGGGTTAGTTAGGGTTGTGTGTGTTTGAGAGTGTGTGAGTGAGGTCCAGTTAAACCCAAAATGTCCTCATAATCAAGGGTTAGTCAGGTGTTTGTGTGTGTTTGAGAGTGTGTGTGTGTGTGTGAGAGGTCCAGTTAAACCCAAAATGTCCTCATAATCAAGGGTTAGTTAGG
>NC_138727.1:57757361-57774861 GCF_965113295.1 Leuciscus leuciscus
CTGTCAGTGTGTGAGTGTGAGTGTCTGTCAGTGTAGGAGTGTGAGAGTGTGTGTGTGTGTGTGTGTGTGTGTGTGTGTGTGTGTGTGTGTGTGTGTGTGTGTGTGTGTGTGTGTGAGCACATTGGGTCAGCTGGAGTCGGTGTGGAGTGTAGAGTGACTCACACTTGTCTCTCATCTGTGTGGGCTGCTCTTCTCTCTCTCTCTCTCTGTTTATTAAACACACACACATTTTATGTATTTTTGTTTTGGTGATGAAATAATAATAATAAAAAAATGTAATGCCTTACCACTAGACTGGGTTTTTTAAAAAACATTTTATTAATATTATATTATATTATATGTAAAATATTTATATACTATAAAAATTATGTGATTATTATTTTTATTTTGTGTATATTTTTTTCCTCCAAATTATAATACATTATATTACATTTAGAATATTTCTGTAATACAGTATAATATAATTTAAAATAATATTATAATTTGTTTTATTGCCCAAATTTAAATTTTATATTTAAAAAAAATATTGAATTTTTCAGTTTTTCCGAATCACATTTATATAATTTTTTACACATTTCTGTAATATACAATTAAAATGCATTGTTATATTGCAATAATGTTAATTTTAAAATGTTTAAAATGTAAAATGTTAAATTATATCCTATTTTTTTTATCTCTTTTTGGGATTTTTTTTTCCTTTTCTAAATACAAATAGTTGTATGATTAAAATACAAAAAATAGCCTGATTTAATTTATTCATTAATGGAAATTAAATTCCACAATGTTTTGTCACATCTGGTCGTTGAAGCTCGAGCTATAGACGTTTAACCGCTGGTTTGCAGCATTGTGTGTTTCAGTGCGCCCTCCAGGTGTTTCCAGAGCTGAAGCTGCTGTCATGTGTGATGGATTATGAGATATGATTATTTCCCCTCGTCACTTACTGACATTGACACCAGCAGCGCTCGTGCTTTCCCTTCTTTTGTTGATCTGTGTTGTGTTTTCTCCTGACAATAAGAGACGTTGTTTGTAGAACTGACACATTGTGATGATCCTGCAGCTGTGGGGTTGCAGAGTTTGTGTCGGATGGATCATGTGTGTCTAATAATGTTCGGAAAATGTTGAATATTTGATGAGGAAAGGAAATTCATACTATTTACACTACAGTTTAAAAGTGTGGGGTCAGTGAGATTGTTCATTTCTGAAGGATCATGTGACACTGAAGACTGGAGTAATGATGCTGAAAATACAGCTTTGATCTCAGGAATAAATTATATTTCACTATATATTCACATAGAAGACAGTTATTTAAAATGATAATAATATTTCACTATGTTTACTGTTTTGATTAAATAAATAATCTTAGTGAGCAGAAGAGACTCCTTACAAAATGCAAATTTTGCACTGAACACTATTTATTTCTTATTAAATGATTACAGCAAGTATTCATGGGCAAATGTCAGAAAATTCAACATTTCAAGTAATCAAAATTAGATATCACAGAATTACATGTCACACCGTGGTTCCCCCACATCTGTGGGTTTGTGCTCATCTCTTCTCTCCTCTCCTCGTGTGTCAGATAAGAAGCTCATGAGAAGCTGCGAGGAGATCTCATCCTCATCATCATGTGTGTGTGAGGAAGATCACAGCCTGGCTCTGAACGCACACGACATCCAGAGTCTGGCCATCACAGCACAAGACCTGGAGCGGGTGAGTATACACCCCCTACACACTCCGGCTCAGTGCTTCACACACACACACACACACACACACACACACACACACACACACACACACACACACACACACACACACACACACACACACACACACACACACACAAAGTCAATTCTGCTCACCCAGGCTGCATTTATTTGATTAAAAAAACAAAAAAACAGTAATAATATAATATTTTAAATAATATATAGTAAAGTGTAATTTATTCCTCCAGTCTTCAGTGTCACATGACCCTTCAGAAATCATTCTAATATGATGATTTGATGCTCAAAAAACATTCATTATTATTATCAGTGCTGAAAACAGTTGTGTAGAAAATGTTTTCAGGATTCTTTGATGAATAGAAAGTTCTAAAGAACAGTGTTTATTTAAAATATAATCTTTTGTAACATTATTAATGTCTTTACTGTAACTTTTGATCAATTGAATTAATCCTTGATGAATAAAAGTATTGATTTCTTTTATTTATTTCCCCCAAAAAATAAAATAAAAATTCTTACTGACCCCAAACTTTTGAACGGTAGTGTTTAATGTTACAAAATCGAGTATATTTCAGATAAATGCTGTTCTTTTGAGCTTTCTATTCATCATAGAATCCTGAAATACAAATGTAAATATCTTTTTTCAACATTGATAATAATCATTATGTTCAATTATTATCAAATGTTTCTTGAGCATCAAATCCACATATTAGAATGATTTCTGGAGGATCATGTGACACTGAAGACTGGAGTAATGATGCTGAAAATTCAGCTTTGACCACAGGAATACAATTACACTTTACAAATTGTAATAATATTTCACAATATTACAGTTATTTTTGTATTTTTAATCAAAGAAATGCAGCCTTGGTGAGCAGAAGAGACTTCCCGATCCATAACTTTTGACCAGTAGTGTCTAACATGTCTTGTTGCTTTATTCTGTGCAGCTGCGAGTCCCTAAACCACCCACTGATTCCCAGAAGCCCAAACCCATGACCCGTGTGTACGTGCGTAAGACACGCCCCCCAGACGAGGTCTGCAGAAAGGTCCGGGTTACCGTAGCGAGGCCCCTCCCACAAGACCACGAGACTCCGCCTCCCTCATTTGAATATGCAGGTAGGTGGGTGTGGCTTTGAGCAGGAAGTTCAGTGTGATGGATGTTTTTGACTCGCTCTCTGTGCCTGAAGGTCCCGGTGGGCCGCGGTTTGACACGCAGGGGATGGTGCTGCCCCACAGCATTCTGGGAAGCCTGGAGGATTTTAGGACAGAGATGCAGCTGCGAGGGGAGACGGAGGTGAGAGTCGTGGAAAGCGGAAATGGCACATCATTTTTCAAACAGGGCCTGACAGATGTTTGTGGTGTTTTAATAATGACTTTTCCCTGCATTATAGTTGCTGAATGAAATCCAATATTTGTTTCTTAATCATTTCGGGGTGTTGATTCCAAAGATAGCGCTGTTTTGCTCCAGCACGGCACTTTTTCTCTCAAAATATGGTTCATTTCGTTGCATTTTTGCTTTCGACAACCATTTGTATGGTGTCATATTGCCCCTATTGGCCAGAAAAAACGCCATAAAGACATGATTCATATCTTTCTCTTAGCAGGTACAACTTTCTGTTCAACTCTCAGATGATTTGCACACATGTGACATTATTTTATTGCCTAATCCTGATTTGAAGGTTATAATTATGGCCAGTGACAGAAGAATGTTTTCTGCTACATAAATGTTGTTCTCTTCAGCTTGTACAGCGGATTCCAGACGCACAGAGACTCCTCCCTCTAGTGGTGGAGACTGAGAAGGACAGCGATGATGAAGCCGAAGAGCTTCCAGAAAGGGGGCGGAGCCACCAGAGCCACGCCCTCCAGCACTGGTACCGTCACATGACCGAGAGACGCAGACAGCAGGACTTCATTTCACGTGAGTCCGTCTATCGTGTTTATCAGTAGTAGGGTTTTGGCCTTTCAAAATGTTTTTTAATGAAATACATTTTTAGTCTTTTAAATTAGCATCATCTAAATTTGATAATATCACTTTTAAATTTCATTCTGCTTTCAAAAGACTGGCCAGAAACTATGAGATTTATAGTGATTATTTAACTAAAACTAAAAACTGAGTTAAAGTTAATTTAATCAAAAAGTTACTATTGTTTTATATTCAACTTTTATTATATGTACCATTGTTATTTTATAGTGCCATAGAGAAGTGACCGATAGCTTCAGTGATCATAAAAGGAGTAAATCAGTCACAATTTGAATAAAAGTTTTTGTTTTTCAAGAGACTGTGTGTCTTCCTACTTTTTTCCATAATGTTAGGGAGTGGAAATGCTTAATAAATCAATAAGTGCTCCTCTGCTGCCATCTACTGGTTATAGTGTCATTTCATCTATTTCTTTTTTATAAAAGTGTTTGTTTTCCTACATCTTTAAACTTTTAGTTTTACAAATCATCACAATAAAAATAAAGAGTAAAAAGTATGAATTTCACTCTTAAAAGGTTGGACAAGCCCTAAAATGAATAATGTAAATAAAATAAAACCTTCTGCCACAATACCATGGTTACAGTCAGCATTGCTACATTAAATCCATGGTGAATGTTCCTGATTTGTGGATTGAAAAGCCTTCTGTAACTTGTTCATTCATGGCACAATGTTCCTCCTGCTTTCCACATCAGCGCTGTCTGATCTAATATGGTTTATAACAGAGAATTCTGTGCTGAAGTTAAGTGTTTCCCACTAGGGGTGGATCAATATATCGCAACGCGTAAATGCAACAATATGTGTCGTTTGGAGAGTGACAATGTGTGTTGTGTTGAGTTCACCCAAAATAAAACTTACTGTGAGGAAAAAATTCAAGTTTTCCAAGTTTTAGAGTCAGTACTACATTAAACTACTATATATAATGTATAAAAATGCAATGGGGGAATATTTGTGGGTCCTTATAATGCCAAATGTCTGATGTTACAAGTAAAAAGTGTCTTGCATTATTTTAAATAGGCCTATATCTAGTCAGAGTTCAAGCATATTTGTCTAAAATGATTCAGTATTTTCAGCTGAATCATGAATATTGTTATTCTGGCATCTCTACTGTCCTGTGCATTAGCTTATCATCACCAAGTCCAAGCCTGTTCATTTACACACACTATGTAGGATCACATTTAGCATTTTATTATTTGTCTTGGAGTATCGCAATAATATGGTATTGTGAGTTCAGTATCATGATATGTGTCATGACATGAGTGTATCGTTACACCCCTGCTTCCCACTAGATCTCGTATTTTCACGTATGTGTTAGATGTGTTGTGTTGAACTGCCCTCAGACCGCTGAAACAATGCACTTGACTCAAATGAGTCCTAAAAACAGTGTATCTGACGGGATGCGGCTCTTTATATAACTAGTCCTGCGGTCTGGTGTCCATCTATGGAGAAGCTTTGCTAAAGCGATGAGTCAGTAAAGACTGCAACCCACTCCAGACCGCATCAGAGGCCGTTTCCTATAGCGCCCTTACATCGAGCACACACTCTGACTCCACAGGCGGGGGGTTGTGTAACGGGATCATATCCTGTAATGATGATGTTCATCTGATTAAAAGCTCCGCACGCTGTGTGTGTTTCAGGGTTCCTGCAGAAGCCGGCGGCGTCTCTCCTGATGAACCGCTCCGGCAGATTCAGACGGATGCAGGAACAGAGGGATCTGATACACAGAGGACATGTGAGGCTCGCTCTTATACACGTGTCAGGTGATGAATCTCAGGCCTGTTCGCAGTGGACACGCTTCCCCATGCTTCTGCTTTGTGTTATATCACAGCATGTGGGCTGAGATAAATCATCTGGAAGTGTTGAATCACTCAGTTTTCCCTGCTCACGATTGTTTCCTGATTCTAGGAAGGAGTTATCGGTGTTGCTTCTTATATGTAGTGCTGTAACAGTGCAGACCTGTCCTGCAGAAGCTTCCATTCACGAGGACTCATTTCACTGACACGCTGGAACAAAGACAGAACAAAAATGCACTGAGATTTACATTTGTTCTGGTGAATCTTGATCTGATGTATTTCCTAAAAATAAAAATAATTCTAGGCTTAATTATATATTTAGCGTTCAACAGATTGTGATCTGGAAGATTTTGTTTTTGAAAGAAGTCTCTTCTACTCACCAATTGGATCAAAAATACAGTAATATTGTAAAATATTTTTACAATTTAAAATATATTCAGCATCAAAAGGACGAGAAGATTTGCAGGAAAAGTAGTTTATTTCCAAAAATAAGTCAAATCAAGTCATTTTTATTTAAATAGTTCTTAATAAGTTGATTAAGAGCAGCTTTACAGTGATAAACAGGGAAATAGTGACTCAATGATGCAAACAGAAGAAGAAAAAAAAATTTCCTGTAAAGTAGCTGTAAAAACACAATAGACAAAATTGTGAAAAAAGACAATATGTGACAAAAGTCACACATAAAGGCTAATATTACTCATTAATAAAGTGTGTATCCTCAATGCACTGTAAGTCAGTTTGGATGAAAGCACATAAATATAAAGTCACAGTGTTTGATGAGCTGTCCTGCGTTCAGCATGTTGCTAACGCTCCAGGCGTGTTCGTGATGTGTGTGTGTGTGTGTTCAGCAGGGTCGGCGTGTGGGCCGTGAGTTCTGGAGTCTCCCGCAGCGTTACGGAGACGAGATGAGCGGGATCACAGCCACTCTCACACAGAGCGAGAGAGGAAACCCTCCAGACGTCACACGCATCGGACACACGCTCGCCACGCGCCTCGAGTCAGGTGACCTTTCAACACGCTTCAACGTGTTTCCATTCCAATGCACTGATGTAAACACACTCTAGTCTAGTGTCTTGTGTCTTTTACATCATGACACGGCGCTCTAAAACACGAGGCTCAAGTCAAAATCAATTAAATTCAACTTTTAAAAGTTTTCCCGATTCCACTGCCCGTGTCTCAGTGTGAACCAGCCCTTAACTCTCATCTTTACTTCATCGGAACGCTTTGACACTTGATGACCTTTGTGGCTCTTGCTATGTGAAAGGGTTAAACAGTCACACTCCTCATGGCCCACCATAGAAATGAATGGGAGATAAAAAATGAGTTATTTTGGAGGTACGATCCAGCCAAACCAGCCAAAACCGGTTCAAATCAGCCACGGTGCAGAAGGAAACTCACAGCAATGAAGGGGTTAACTGAAAAATATTTATATAATTGAAAAAAACGATGGATTAATTAATTGTACTGTAAAAATTAACATATCCTCAAAATATAAAATAAAAAATAGTATTGAACTAAAATAGTGTTTGAGGTGTTTGGCCACTTTTGAGTGTGACTCAATGTTTTTTTCATTTATTAACCCTATAAAGCCCACTGTATCTTATCTGATACATGCTTTCTGTCTCTGACTGATAGCTCACACTTTCTTAACAAACGTAAAGAGTCTTTAATAGTAGAGACGTCCACCTTCAGCTCGTGCTTCACGTGTCTTTGATTTTCATAAAGTACATGTGAGAATGACTTTGATATTGTTTAAGATGAACACTTGCTGGACTGAAGCAGATGTGCACTCGATAATTTCATAGAAACATCTGCAGTTGTCAAATATGATTCATCAGGCTCTGGATGAAGGGTTATTTGTTCATCTCTCAATCATTGCAGTGATTGCATTATGTTTTAAAACTACAAAGCTTTGATCATACATTTGCATATTATCTTACTTAGACATTATTGGCAGATATAGAGGTGGCTGATATTTATTATGATGATTTATTATGATATTAATGCAGTTTATGTAAGTATCTGCTGTACTGTTATAAATATCTAGAATTTTAATTCACTTTTTGTCCGTATAAATATCAGCATCTGCACCAAATTGCATATTTTTGCTCAGTTTGCCATATTCTCACTATATCAGACTATATTAGCCATAAAAGCCTGATGTATGAAATATGATACTCAGCAAAAAACACATTTTTATTATTATTTTTTCATTTAATCTAAAGGTTGAAACTCTTCCGTTTAACAAGTTCGATTTTTCCGACTATTTCAAATGTCAGGCTTAATTAAATTTCACATTTAAAAACATATTTACATTGTCTTCAGAACGGCATTGGAGCAGTTTCACAGCCTGTGTTGTTGTTCACACACGTGTCAGAATCAGGCATTTCTCATCGACGTTACATAACCACCACAGCAGCAACAGACGGCACACATGCGTCTTGAGGAAATCAACATTTTTCACATAAGTTCATATGTAATCTTGTAATCTTGTCTCTCAGATTAATGCCTTTATGTATAACCTGTTGATCATGAGAACTGAACCCAGTGAGGGTCTAGGCTATTAAGTGAATGATGTGAGATCAGACTGGTGTTGATTGCCGTCTGGAGTCGACTCTTTGTAATGAATAACAAGGTAATTTGCAGATTGATTCCGTCAAAGGAAAGGAAATCAGTTTGTCTGCCTTTTCATCAATACACCATCGCCACATACATAACACACAGATTGCAGGAGAGCTAGTGCAATTCTCCCTGAATGTGTTTGTGGTGTGTTTATAGGTAATGATGTGTGTGACGCGCTCAATAGCGGCTGGGATCAGAGTCTGTACCTTCAGCAGCGACTTCATCAACTCAAGGACACGCGGAGAGACTTCAGTCCTGTAAGACACATACACTCATTCTTGTACATCTATCTTTATGAGGACTTTCATTGACACAATGCAATCTCTAGCCGCTCACCCTAACCTTACCCATCACAACTAAGTGCCTAACCCGACCCCTAAACCGACCCTTAACCTCATTATAACCTTATCCCTAAAACCAAGTCTTGACCTTCAAACAGGCCTTTAAAGGCTCTCAGAAAGTGAGGACGTACACATGCTCACACACACACACACACACACACACACACACACACACACACACACACACACACACACACACACTCTCTCACACACGCACACACACACACACACACTCACATACATGTATAGTTCCAGAACGCAGGCAAAACCAGGGTTAACACCAACTAAAACACTATTCAAAACATTTCTGTTTAGTGAAATAAAGCTGAAATAAAATAAAATATAAATATTAGTTGAAAAGCTTAAACTAAATAAATTATAAACTGTAAATAAAAACTGAAATAAAAATAAATGAAACCTAAATAGCAATATTTTAAAAAACAAATAAAATGAAATTATGATTTTTTTTAAATAATATGTTAAAAGATTGTATGAATAATTACAACATATTTTTTTAAATTTCTTTAACTCACCAAAAATAAAATAATTTAAGCATTTTTTAAACTTTTTTTTTTATATATAAGTTATGAGATTCAACTAAATTTGATGGAAAAGCTCAAATATAAATATTAGTTTAAATCACCAAAAAATAAATGAAAACTAAACCTGAAATAAATATAAATTAGAACTAAATAGCAATATAAAAAAAACTACAATGTAAGAAATATGATCAATGGCAACATGTTTTACATTAATTTAACTTTTCAAAATAATTTAAGCAATTTCAACTCCAGTTACACGAGATTTAATTAAACAAAAATTAAGTCTTTTTTTTTTTTTTATAATTTAAGTTGAAATTACTTTTACAGGCAATTAAAAAAATGTAAAGTAGCAACTGAACTTACTTTTTTAAGTTCAAATACGTGGATATTTTTAACAGTGTAAACTAAAATAAAAATACAAATATATGAAAATAAAAGCTATTTCAAATGAGGGTGAAACAACATCATTTAAAAGATGAATGAACCTAAACCGACCCTGAGCAGAACATGAGTGTGTTAGTGAGTGCACTCGTGCTCACACCACTGAAATCCACAGTTCATGTGCACCTCTACTTTTCCTGAGGGAGATCGAAGCGCTGGCGAGGCAGTGGAACATTAGCTCATGTTGTGCTTCTGCGTGTCAAACAAAAGAAGATGTCTGAGCTTTAATCTTTATTTTCTGCTAGTATGAAGCTTATAAAACACACATAGAAAGCAGAAGCTAAACTATCTACAGAGTTTCAGACTGAATTTTGAATACAGCACTGCACTGAACTCACTGAAAACAGTGTGTGAGACAGACTGAAGATGTGCATTAGCGGGCGGACGCGGTGTGTGTGTGTATGTGTGTGTTTTCGGCACTGAGAACACGAGTGAAACGTGCTGCCGGTAAAAGCCTGAACCGGAGCCGCTTCAAAGACTTCAGCCTCAAACATTGTTCTTTCACCATGTGAGTTCACCTCAAACCAGCTCCTTCTGCAGGTGTTACACACACACACACACACACACACACACACACAAAGCCAGATCTGATGGTGTTGTTGTTGTTGTTACTGTGTGATGTGTATTAGTATTCAGCAGCACATGTTCCCATCAGCCCCGGAGAGCAGATCCGTGCATCTCCTGCAGTCATTACCATTATCACTGTCACACAAGCTCTCGCACAGGGACAGAGACTCTCACACACACACACACACACACACACACACACACACACACACACACACACACACACACACACAAACACTCTCTCGCACCTTTGAGTTCATAAAAGCTCAGGTGAGTAAGAAACACTCAACAAACACGGTGAGTAATGTCTTGTCCTGTTATTATCATGCGTTGCGTCTGAATGCGTTGTTGTTTTTGGAGCTCTATCGATTTGATTTATAATTCTTGATTTTTCTCTTTAAACTCGCTTACAACGAAAATGTTCTACTTTTCCTCACTGAGAACCACTACTGCTCAAACCTCATAGTTACAACGCGGACTGTTGAGCAGACGCGTCTCAAGCCTATTAGTGATCCAACGCTGCATACTCTTAAAGGTTACGTCCGTGGATCACGGCTGAACGCGTCTTCTCCACACTCACTTACAAACAAACATTATTATTATATTTTTTTTTTTTTTCTCACCTATCGTGCGTCTACTCTACACCCCTACCACAAAAAAAAAAAAACGCATTATATCCAAGACTTCAGTCATAAATTAGTATTAATATTGATAGCATCACTGGTAGCTTCGTTGCTAATTCACTGTTCATCTGTTAAAATGGCGAATATATCAGATGTAAGTAGTCTACCGCTTGGTGCAGGTGAGGACACATTTGAGCTGCACGCACTGCAGTCTGAGCTGGAAGCTGTTGAGAAACAGATCCACAACCTTTTATTGAGACAGGCCGAGCTGAGAGACCGGTGTTTGGCTCTTGAAACATCACGCGCCGATGCACACAAATCAGTGTTTAACGTTACTAACCCGCTGACTCCGACCGCGTCTACTCCATGCGTTCCTCAGCATCGGTCGCAATCAGCCATGGTCTCGTTCACTCCGGCTCCAACACGCCACCACGAAGCCTGGGTGGTTCCGCAGCGGAAGACGCGAGTCAGGTTTAGACCAAGACTTTCTCCGACCCTCCCGGTTTTCGAGTTATCCACACAAAACCGCTTCTCCCCTCTACGCGAAACAGAACGCGATGCTGTGATCATCGGCGATTCCATCGTTCGGCATGTACACGCTACGTTAGGTAAAAGTAAGGTGCACAGTCACTGCTTTCCTGGTGCTCGTGTTTCTGAAATCGCTGCTCGCGTTCCCGAGATCCTGAACGGTGACGAGCGCGTCGGAACTGTGGTCCTGCACGCGGGAGTGAACGACATCAGGCTGCGCCAGACGGAGATTCTGAAGAAAGACTTCAGGAATCTGATCGATACGGTACGCAGCACATCGCCTGAAACAACGATCATTGTGTCAGGACCGCTTCCCACGTACCGATTAGGGCATGAAAAGTTCAGCAGATTATTTGCGCTAAATGAATGGTTAATGTCATGGTGCAATGAGCAGAAACTGCTCTTTGTAAATAATTGGAATCTGTTTTGGGAGCGTCCTAGGCTTTTCCGTGCTGATGGCTTACACCCAAGCAGATTCGGAGCGGCTCTTCTGTCAGATAACATCTCTAAAAAGTTAAATACCCTTTGACTAGTAACCAAAAGTCCAAATCATAGTCTCTGCTGCACCAATTCAACTGATATAAATACTAGTGTAGAACATTGCATAGAAACCGTGTCTATTCCTCGTTTAGTGAGATCAAATAATAAATCTACTGCAGGATCTAGGAAAAATCTAATTGTTATTAAAACAGAAAATGTTGCTATTAGTAAACAAAAACTATTTCTAAAGCTAGGTCTTCTAAACATTAGATCACTCACACCTAAGGCAGTTATTGTAAATGAAATAGTCACAGATAATAGCTTCGATGTACTTTGCCTTACTGAAACCTGGCTTAAACCAAATGATTATTTCGGTATTAATGAGTCTACTCCTCCTGGATACTGTTATAAGCATGAGCCCCGTCTGATTGGTCGTGGCGGAGGTGTTGCAACCATTTATAGAGATATTCTAAATGTTACTCAGAAAACGGGTTATACGTTTATTTTGTTTGAAGTACTTGTACTAAATATTACGCTCTTAGATGTTAGAAAAACATCCCTATTATCTCTAGCCTTGGCTACCGTATATAGACCGCCAGGGCCTTACGCTGATTTCCTAAAAGAGTTTGCAGATTTTCTCTCAGACCTATTAGTCAATGTCGATAAAGCATTAATTGTTGGAGATTTTAACATACACGTAGATAATCCAAATGATGCGTTAGGAGCTGCGTTTACAGATTTATTACATTCATTTGGGGTCAAGCAAAACGTCACCGGACCAACACATCGTCTTAATCATACACTCGATTTAATTATATCACATGGAACCGATCCAACCGATATAGATATCATTCCACAAAGTGATGAAGTCACTGATCACTACATGGTAACTTGCATATTACGTACTGCTGTAATATGTCATGCGGCGTCGCGTTATCAACCAGGCAGAACAATCCTCCCATCCACCATAGATAATTTCTCAAATTGCTTATCTAATCTGTCTCAGCTGCTGCCTGAACCCAAACAAACAGATGAACTAGAAGAACTAACTAGCACTATGAGCACCATTCTCTCTAGAACATTGGATGTGGTTGCACCTATTAAATTAAAAAAGGTCAGAGAGAAAAATAAAGCACCATGGTACAATAATACTATGCATGTTTTAAAGAGAGAAACCCGTATTTTAGAGCGTAAATGGAAACAAACTAATTTAGAGGTCTTTAGAATCGCGTGGAAAGACAGTATGTCACGTTATAAAAAGGCCCTAAAAGCTGCCAGGGCTGAGCACCTCCGCAAACTAATAGAAAACAACCAAAACAATCCAAGGTTTTTATTTAACACCGTGGCTAGACTAACAAATAAACAGACGTCACCCGAACAAAATATCCCGTTACAGTTCAGTAGTAATGATTTCATGAACTTCTTCACTGAGAAAATAGAAAGCATCAGAACCCGAATTTTAAACGTTCAATCTTCAATCGCGCCTTATAATTCAGCTTCAATTATCACCCCGAAAGAACAATTACAGTGCTTTATAACTTTAGAACAAAAAGAGTTAAATAAACTTATCACTTCATCTAAAACAACAACATGTTTATTAGATCCTATACCAACTAAACTACTGAAAGAAGTGTTACCTGTAGTGGAAGAGCCTCTCCTCAATATTATTAACTCATCTTTATCTTTAGGTCATGTTCCAAGAACATTTAAACTGGCAGTTATAAAACCTCTCATTAAGAAACCACAATTAGATCATAATAATCTAGCAAATTATAGACCCATTTCAAATCTTCCATTTATGTCTAAAATATTAGAAAAAGTGGTGTCTGCTCAACTGGGCTCTTTCTTGCAACAAAATGATATCTATGAAAAGTTTCAGTCTGGATTCAGACCGCATCATAGCACTGAAACTGCGCTCGTTAAAATCACAAATGATTTACTTTTAGCTTCTGACCAAGGCTGTATCTCAATACTAGTTTTACTTGATCTTAGTGCTGCGTTCGATACTATAGATCACACATTACTCTTAGATCGACTACAAAATTATACTGGTGTTCAAGGACAAGCATTAAGCTGGTTCAAATCATACCTATCTGACCGCTACCATTTTGTCTATTTAAATGGAGAAAAATCGATCATAACTCCAGTAAACTATGGAGTGCCGCAGGGATCTGTGTTAGGCCCTCTGTTATTTTCAATATATATGATGCCACTTGGAAATATTATAAGGAAACATGGAATTAGTTTCCATTGTTATGCTGATGACACTCAAATATATATTTCATCACGGCCGGATGAAAACGCTAAATATTCCAAATTGACAGTGTATTAAAGATATAAAAGATTGGATGACGCGTAATTTTCTTTTATTAAATCCAGACAAGACAGAGGTAATACTTATCGGTTCAAAAAACCGCCCACAAAACCTCGCACAATACAACTTTAACATCAGAATCAGAAAGAGCTTTATTGCCAAGTATGCTTGCGCATACGAGGAATTTGTCTTGGTGACAGTAGCTTCCAGTACACATACAATATAAAGTGACAAGACAAGTGACAAGTAACATAGGTATAAATAAAAAATAGAAAAAATAAAAATAAAATAAAAATAAAAGATTATAAATTATAAATATATATAAAGTTATAAGGTGCTATAATGAAATGTCTGAGGGAAGTATTGCACATGTTTGTTCCACAGTAGGGGAACATTTAAGTGTTCATGAGGTAGATGGCCTGGGGAAAGAAACTTTTCCTGTGTCTGGTTGTTTTTGTGCTCGGTGCTCTGTAGCGTCGACCAGACGGTAACAGTTCAAACAGAAAGTGTGCTGGGTGTGACGGGTCCAGAGTGATTTTGCGAGCCCTTTTACTCACTCTGGATGAGTGCAGTACTTTGAGTGTGGGAAGGGTAGTGCCAGTGATTCGCTCAGCAGTCCGAACTATCCGCTGTAGTCTACGGAGGTCGGTTTTGGTAGCAGAGCCGAACCAGACGGTGATGGAAGTGCAGAGGATGGACTGGATGACAGCTGAGTAGAACTGTACGAGCAGCTCCTGTGGCAGGTTGAATTTCCTCAGCTGACGCAGGAAGTACAGTCTCTGTTGGGCTTTCTTCACAATAGAGTCTATGTGAGTGTCCCACTTCAGATCCTGAGAGATGGTGGTGCCCAGGAACCTGAATGACTCTACTGCAGTCACAGTGCTGTCCATGATGGTGAGTGAAGGGAGTGCAGGGGGGTTTCTCCTGAAGTCCACGATCATCTCCACTGTTTTGAGCGTGTTCAGCTCCAGGTTGTTATAACTGCACCAAAGAGCCAGCTGCTCCACCTCCTGTCTGTACGCAGACTCGTCACCGTTCCGGATGAGTCCGATAACAGTAGTGTCGTCCGCAAACTTCAGGAGCTTGACAGAGGTGTCTTTAGAGGTGCAGTCATTTGTGTACAGGGAGAAGAGCAGTGGTGAGAGAACACATCCCTGTGGAGCACCGGTGCTGATGGTGCGGCTGTCGGACGTGATTTTGCCCATTCTGACTAGCTGTTGTCTGTCTGTCAGAAAGCTGGTGATCCATTGACAGATGGAGCTAGGTACAGAGAGCTGGGTCAGTTTGGTCTGGAGCAGTGATGGGACGATGGTGTTGAAGGCAGAACTAAAGTCCACGAACAGAATCCTTGCATAGGTCCCTGGTTTGTCCAGATGTTGTAGGGTGTAATGCAGTCCCATATTGACCACATCATCCACAGACCGGTTTGCTCTGTAGGCAAACTGCAGGGGGTCCAGCAAGGGTCCAGTGATGTCCTTCAGATATGCTAACACCAGTCTTTCGAATGACTTCATGGCCACAGATGTTAAGGCAACAGGTCTGTAGTCATTGAGTCCTGTGATCTTTGGTTTCTTCGGGATTGGGATGATGGTGGAGCGTTTAAAGCAGAAAGGGACTTTGCACTGCTCCAGTGATCTGTTGAAGATCAGTGAGAAGATAGAGGCCAGCTGGTCAGCGCAGGTTTTCAGACAGGCTGGTGAAACACCGTCTGGGCCTGGTGCTTTCCTTCTCTTCTGTTTCCTGAAGATCTGACGCACATTATCCTCACTGATCTGAAGTGCAGGGGGGGAGGGGAGGGGGATGGCTGGAGGTGTTGATGGCTGTGTAGAGAGATGGTCAGGGCGGGTATGGGGTGTTTGATCGGGGGTCTCAAATCTACAGTAAAAGACATTCAGCTCGTTCGCAAGATGCTTGTTGCTGTCGATGCTGGGGGATGGTGTCTTGTAGTTGGTAATGTCTTTCAGGCCTTTCCACACTGATGCAGGGTCGTTGGAGGAAAACTGGTTTTCCAGCTTTTTGGCATAGCTCTTCTTAGCCACTTCAATCTCCTTTGTCAATGTGTTCCTGGCCTGATTATACAAGATCCTATCCCCACTCCTGTAGGCATCTTCTTTGACCTGACGAAGCTGTCTGAGTTTTGGTGTGAACCATGGTTTATCATTGTTGAATGATAAGTAAGTCCTGGTAGGGATGCATAAATCCTCACAGAAACTGATGTATGATGTTACAGTCTCCGTGAGCTCGTCCAGATCGCTGGCAGCAGCTTCAAAAACACTCCAGTCAGTGCATTCAAAACAGGCTTGTAAGACCTGCTCTGTGTCGTTGGTCCATCTCTTTACAGTCCTTATTACTGGCTTAGCAGTTTTAAGTTTTTGCCTGTAAGTTGGTAGAAGATGAACCAGGCAGTGATCGGAAAGTCCTAGAGCTGCTCTGGCGACGGAGCGATATGCATCCTTTGTTGTGGTGTAGCAATGGTCCAAAATATTATTGTCTCTGGTGGGGCATGTAATGTGCTGTTTGAATTTAGGCAGTTCACGTGTGAGTTTTGCCTGATTAAAGTCTCCGAGAATGATAAGAACAGAGTCCGGGTGTTGTTGTTCTGTTTCTGTGATCAGATCAGCCAGCTGTTGCAGCGCCGTACTCAAGTGTGCTTGCGGTGGAATGTAAACACTGATGAGAACGAGCGAGGAAAACTCCCGCGGCGAGTAGAACGGCTTACAGTTAATGAAAAGCACTTCCACATCAGGACAGCACATCTTCCTTAACACAGTTACATCAGTACACCACCTTCTGTTGATGTAAAAGCATGTCCCACCACCGCGCGTTTTCCCCGTTGACTCCATATCGCGATCCGCTCTGAACAGCTGAAAGTCCGGTAGATGTAACGCGCTGTCCGGAATGGCTTCGTTCAGCCAGGTTTCCGTGAAACACAGAGCAGCAGAGTTGGTAAAGTCCTTGTTTTTGCGTGAGAGCAGAAGTAGTTCGTCCATTTTGTTAGGGAGAGAGCGGACATTCGCCAGATGGATGCTAGGCAGCGCCGTTCTGAATCCGCGCTGCCTGAGCTTAACGAGTGTGCCGGCTCGCTTCCCACGCCTGCGCGTCTTATACTGTTTCCACAGTGCAGCGGCGCAACCGACGACAATGTTCCGCAAAACGCCAGAAGAATCAAAAACTGGTTGGTGATCAGTTGGTGTGCACTGCCGAATGTTCAGCAGTTCGTCCCTGGTATAACTGATAGCGAATGACAAACATAAAACAGGACAAACTAACAAAAACAGTGTAACAACTGGAGAGCTCAACACCGAGGCAGCCATCCGCGGCGCCATCTTGGATGAACATCATAGGATGTCCTGTTACTTTATCCTCTACAGTAAAAGACCTGGGTGTTATACTCGATTGCAACCTGTCTTTTGAAAATCATATTTCATATGTTACAAAAACAGCCTTTTTCCACCTTAGAAACATTGCTAAGCTACGTAATATGCTATCAGTTTCTGATGCAGAAAAGTTAGTTCATGCATTCATGACCTCGAGACTGGATTACTGTAATGCCTTATTA
>NC_138727.1:57779861-57782361 GCF_965113295.1 Leuciscus leuciscus
AGGAATGTAAACACAGTGGAACTGGAACATTAAAACCCACCCGCGCCAACTAGCGTTTCGGCGGTGTAACTGCAGAGCAACACAGACATTCGCAGAAGTATAAATGCTCACGACGGCGTCGCCTACGTGCGTACCCTACGACGTACACTACGGCGTACACTCGACGCAGAAGTATAAATTGGCCTTAAGGCTTTGAATGCTCAAATATAGTTTAAGTGCAGCAAATTGTAACACTTTTAATGCACACGTTTTTTTTTTCATTATTCTCTTTAAATTGTACATTTACAACACTAGATGATTTTCAGTTTTGTAGCTGATTGTGACCAAATACCTTTTTGTTTGTTATCAGCCCTGCAATAAAATATGACCCATGCGAGAGTGCAGTTCCCTGCCTAGTGCTCAAACTCGTATCGAGTGACTTCTGTGTACCGTTACACCCCTAATATATACTGTATATAATTGTGTGATATTGCTTGTGGAACTGCCCCTGTGTGAGCAGAAGGAGCTGGAGAGGAAAGTGTGCGGGTCGTTGTGTCGACGGATCCTCATGGATCTCCTGAGAGGAGTTCATTCTCCAGAGCGTCCCGTCTCTCCTGATGATCTCTACATCACAGACGAGCAGCTGTTCCTCACACACAACCCTGGTGTACGTCATCACAGTAACACACACACACACACAACCCTGGTGTACGTCATCACAGTAACACACACACACACAACCCTGGTGTACGTCATCACAGTAACACACACACACAACCCTGGTGTACGTCATCACAGTAACACACACACACAACCCTGGTGTACGTCATCACAGTAACACACACAACCCTGGTGTACGTCATCACCGTAACACACACACACACACACACACACACACACACACAACCCTGGTGTACGTCATCACCGTAACACACACACACACACACACACACACACACACACACACACACACACAACCCTGGTGTACGTCATCACAGTAACACACACACACACACACAACCCTGGTGTACATCATCACAGTAACACACACACACACACACACACACAACCCTGGTGTACGTCATCACAGTAACACACACACACACACAACCCTGGTGTACGTCATCACAGTAACACACACACACAACCCTGGTGTACGTCATCACAGTAACACACACACACAACCCTGGTGTATGTCATCACAGTAACACACACACACACACAACCCTGGTGTACGTCATCACAGTAACACACACACACAACCCTGGTGTACGTCATCACAGTAACACACACACACAACCCTGGTGTACGTCATCACCGTAACACACACACACAACCCTGGTGTACGTCATCACAGTAACACACACACACAACCCTGGTGTACGTCATCACAGTAACACACACACACAACCCTGGTGTATGTCATCACAGTAACACACACACACACAACCCTGGTGTACGTCATCACAGTAACACACACACACAACCCTGGTGTACGTCATCACCGTAACACACACACACAACCCTGGTGTACGTCATCACCGTAACACACACACACAACCCTGGTGTACGTCATCACAGTAACACACAAATGTGCTCTTTACAGGACACCCATGATGTATGATGTCACATGTATGATGTCAGAGAAATTCACTCAAATATAATGTCCCCTTCAGAGAACAAAAGTCTATTCCTGGGTGCCAGGAGGACATACATGCATACTTTTGTGTATAACATCATGGCATACCCCCCCTCCCCCATATCAAATCATATCATATCAAAGCTGGAATATACTGTACAAGCTTCCAAACAAGTACGTCTAGATGTCAAATACAACATAATGTACAGACAGGAAGTGCTGTGCGCTAAGAAACCGCAGTGCTTCATCCAGCGGTGAGTCAGACACGTTCATAACAGCTTGATGAAAACATTCACATCATAATAAACAGTTATAATTACAAAACAGCGCTTGGGTGTATTTCAGCTGGAAAGATGATGACATGTAATGAGCATAATGCTGTTCCCAGGTCTCAGTTCTGGAGTGATATTTGCCTTGCATAATCTTTAATATAAAAGGACATCATCATAACAGTCAGTTACTGTACAATAGAGTCTAACACTCGGTGATTGTCAACGTTTCCTCATTTATTTCCATTTATAGGCAGTAAAGACGAGGCTGTGAATGATGAGATCACATCTATACACACACACACACACACACACACTTCAGCTGAACACTCATTTTGCAGACTTTTGTGCTGTATTTGTATGCTCGTTGTTCGGCCTTTACTCACACAAGCTTGTAAACACACACACACACACACACACAGAGAGAGAGAATAGCGCTGAGGGTAATCATCTCCATTAAGCGTATAATTGCTTGAGTTGTGTGATTTGGTCCTGAACACGACTGAGGGTCTCGGTGCGGCTCAGCGTGTGTCGGGTCCCTCGTGTCCCCGCCGGAGAACAGCGTTATTGAACCCGGGAACACACAGATCATCCTCACATTATACATTCAGCC
>NC_138727.1:57787361-57809861 GCF_965113295.1 Leuciscus leuciscus
CATGCTGCACTCGTCACATGATGCTAAACCCAACAGAAACTCTTCTAAACTAGCATTACAAAACATTAAAGAATCGCCCACTTAACATTAATCTTGCACAATTGTTTTATATATCACATAATTTTAGCATTTACTCTCACTTTTGAGTGCCATGGCAAAGCATGCTGGGAAATAGAAATCCCAGCCCAGTTTCACTTACATTTAAGTTTGTGTAAATTAAAACAAACAAGTTCATAAAACTCAAAACAATGAAACAATTCAGATTACTTAAAATGTGTCCGTTTGGTGAAGTTAAAAGAAAATTAAGTTCTAGATAGATCATTTGATTGAACTTATTTGTTGAATTTAAGTTGACCCTACTCAAAAACATTACATTATCATTGAGCGTTAGGGTTTACAGCGCTTCACCAAAACACCCCTCTCTGGATCAGCGTCACACACACCCATCATTTCACCAACGATTCAGAAGGAAATCACTGGAAACAGCGAGATCGCGAAACAAACATGATAAAAGTGGCCGTTTGCTGGCATTTCTGTTGTTTACTTGAATATTTAAAACCCAAGCATCGATGTTTTACCACGTTTACAATAAAAAGTGATGCATTGATCATAATGAATTAATTTATGTCAAGATTGCACATTAGTCACACAGAAATAAAGATATTATACAAAAGAAAGAGGACACACATACTTATTCAGTCGCGTCTGTTTCTGTTTATTTGATATAGTTACAGGACATATTTACATCACATTTAGAAAGAATGATCATTTCTACAAATATGCCACCAAACATATGAGCTGAGGAGCTTTAGCACAGTCTCTCCAGTGACAGTCCAGTCCAGTTATATTCAGTCAGAGACACAGAGAAGCTCCTGAAGAGTTGCTTAATTTATGACATAGAACTAGATATCAGACAGTCCGTTATAAAGAGACGAGTAATGACAGATCAAATAAAGACACGATTGTGATAGCTTATATGATTTGTCTGATTTCTTCAAGCGGTCATATTTACCATGTTTACTATGGTAATGTTTAGCACACATAGTCTTTGCATCGCATGTACATATTTCTGCCTTATACGGTGATCAGAATCCACATCGGATCACAGACTGAAGTTATTTCACACACTCGCTGCTGTCTCTGAAACTGAGTTTGAGCTGAAATGGTTTTAAAAGTCTTTAATGCTGATATTAGCTGGTATATGGACTCATCCGGCGCTTGAAGCCGTGATTTACAGTGAGTTTAGAACAGCTCAGGGGCGTTGTTAGACACGACGCGGAGCCGAGTAAAACCCCCTTAGCCGTTCTAAATCCTCTGTAAAACACGGCTTAATGCTTTTATAAAACGGTTACTCCATAAAAATATTCATTTTAATATTTATTTTATTCATAAAATAAACACCAGCAACAAAAAATATAACGTTATAACATTTATTCCTCCGCCAAGCAAAGTAGTTCCAAAGAGGTTGCCAAGCAACACATGCAGCAACAAATGCTGCACTCAATTCGTCTACTTATACTACGCCATAGAGGTATGTACTCTTTTTGTGAAGAAAACGTGCATACTTTCGAGTGTGTAGCAGAAGAGTAGACGAGCTTTGGGAGAAACTGTCATGTCATACAATTGCGTCTTCAACAGTTGCTCTCTGTCACAGTAAACTGACCTGTCAGTCATCTCGTCAAAGATAAAATCCTCCACATTTCATGTCCTACTGTATCGGAGAGAAATGCAGTATCACGTTGATCTGCAGTCACAGATCTTTCATGCGGAGAATATGTAAGGGTTAATGCCCGACGAGGTGTCCGCCGAAGTCCATTAATACCTGACAGTGGACACCTCGAAGGGCATTAACCCGCTTATACCATGGTCACTTGCCAAATAATATTTTTTTTAAAACATTAGTTTATATTTTAATTAGTTTTACAATCGAAATCTAAAGTTTTTACAAACAATAACTTGGTTTCCCTGGTTACGCCTGACGGTTTATTTAGCAACCGGAGATATTTATAGTCCGGTCCGCTCAGCTCGTAGCACCCTTCAGTTTACTGCCTGTTGCTATGGTTACTCACAGCTGATGTAGCCAGCGCATTTATTTATTAATTTCGAACGGTAAACAGTCAGTTTCACCAGAACTCCTTTACTAGGTGTCTTCTATCACTTTTTAATGGACACCCTGCAGAAAATCAGAATCGAGTATTCACCAGACCATGGTGAATGGTGAACCAATGATGCATTTAAAAGTTTATGGCCAAACGGATCTTTATGGAAGTCCACATTGTTATTGCAGATGAAATATAACACGGATAACAATAAATATATATATTTTTTTTTTTATCAGGTTAAACTTTGATTAGTCACTAAAGCCTTTATCTGAACCTCTCACCGTCGGTCGCGCATATCCGCCATGTTTTGTAGTTTTTTAACACTTTTTACTCGTGTTTGTAGTTCCTCCTCCAAAGCACAATGGATTGTGGGTAATATTAGCTGTTATAGTGAGCACGGATCCACACTTCAAAAATCCATCGGAAATAGAAGACCATCCGGGTACTAGTTCTGGCATCCTCTTTTCAACACACTATGCTTTGGGACACACTTATTTTAATCTCACACTGTTTAGGATAGATAGGATAGGACAAAGAGACGCAGGGAAAGAATCACAAACGGCAGTTGAGCAGTGATACTACTGTAATGCGGTCACAGGTGTGTGTTTGAGTCATTTACAGCGGCTTCGAACACGGCTCAACCAATCAGAATGAAGGACCGGAACTATCCGTTTTCTAAAACCCCTCCAGCGCTCCAGCGTCATGTGTGTGTTTGAGTCGCACATGTGGAGTTTTCTTCAGGAAGAGAAGCGTCTAATGTCGGTTTGTAGTGTGACTGTGACCAGATGGAACTGGATAATATTCTGATTGTTCTGATCTATAATGCTGCCTGGATCATAATCATACACTGCTGTTGGCCAGAGGAGAACTGAGCGACTGAGTCTGGGTTCTGCAAGGGGTTCTCCAGTCTGTCACTGGTGGAGTTTTGGTTCCTCGACACTGTCGCCTTTTTCACCTTTGTTGCCATTGGCTTGGCTTGCTTAGTTGGGAACATATAATTTAACATTTAATTTAACATTTTATTTCATTTTCAACAATATTATTGATCTGCCTGCATTGACACCATTATATGAACTGAACTGAGCTGGACGGTGACATCACAGTTTTCTCCAGAATTGTTATATATAAAAATGAACTAAATTAATAACTTTTTTACTACAAAAATGAACCATCACTGAACTTCCTTCAGCTGGACTGTGACACTATTGTCTTCTGGAAACAAACTGTGTTGCATTATTTTCCTGGTATCTCTGTGAAGCTGCTTTGAAACAATATGTATTGTAAAAAGCACTATAAATAAAGCTGACTTGATGCCTGAGTGTGCAGCTCACTAGAGTCTCTCGCTGACACACACTCTGGGAGCGTCATGATCACACTCTCAGCAGGACAGGTGCAGCTTTCACATGTATTACACCTCTCTCGCCCTCTCTCTCTCTCTCTCTGTGTCTGTCTGTCTCTCGCTCTCTGTCTCGCCCTCTCTCTCTCTCTGTGTCTGTCTGTCTCTCGCACACTCACAGCGGGAGTATAAACACTCAGACTGACGCTCTACACTCTGACACTTACAAATATGTGCTTTTAAAACCGTGTGTGTGTGTGTGTTCAGGAACGCGGGAGCTTGAAGAAACTCGTGCCAGAAGAGAGGAAGACGGATGCAGGAGAGAGAGACTCCAGCTTTACTACTGACCGTCCTGAACACACACACACACTGCAGGACAGATACAGACCGCTGCTGCACGCACAGGCAAGACACACACACTCACACACTCTCTCTCACACACACACACACTGCAGGACAGATACAGGCCGCTGCTGCACACACAGGCAAGACACACACACTCACTCTCACACACACACTGCAGGACAGATACAGACCGCTGCTGCACACACAGGCAAGACACACACACTCACTCTCACACACACACTGCAGGACAGATACAGGCCGCTGCTGCACACACAGGCAAGACACACACACTCACTCTCACACACACACTGCAGGACAGATACAGGCCGCTGCTGCACACACAGGCAAGACACACACACACACTCACTCTCTCTCACACACACACTGCAGGACAGATACAGACCGCTGCTGCACACACAGGCAAGACACACACACTCACTCTCACACACACACACACACACTGCAGGACAGATACAGACCGCTTCTGCACACACAGGCAAGACACACACACTCATTCTCTCTCTCTCACACACACACACACACACACACACACACACACACACACACACACACACACACACACACACACACACACACACACACACACACACACACACACACACACACACTCTCTCTCTCACACACACACACTCACACCTTTGTGATGTTTCAGCACACATTCACACATCCAGTCATGATTCATACGGTCATCATTAGTCATAAGCTGATGATATGTGTGTGTGTGTGTGTGTGTGTGTGTGTGTGTGTTTCAGGTGTGTGTGCTGATGGAGAGGATGCTGGATTCTCTGTGTGATTTACTCCACGACTCTCAGACGGCATATTAATACATCTTTAGATCTTTGTGTCTCTAGTCACATGTTGTCTAAAGTGTCAAATCTTGATTATATGTGTCAGTATGTGTACTTTTACTGTCCAGAAGAACATCTTTCCTGAACCTTTCCTGAAACACTTTAACTCAGTAATGATTCAGTAATATCATATGAAGGTTTAAGGAAGTTAATAATGAGCTTGAAGGTGTCGCTGGTTATTGTCACTCTTCTCTGCTGGTGGATGCTGTAATGAGGGCCTTTATTTATGACCGTCTGAAAGTATATATTCTGATCAAAATAAACATGTTTGCAAACAACATTTGAACTGCACATATTTCAGTATTTTATGAAAACTCCTTTCTTACTGATTAGTGCTTATGCATTGTGTTTCTCAGACTACCTGTTATAGAGAGTTTATATATAAAATATGCAGAAAATAAAAAAATATGTTCATCTTTATAATACAGTATAGCAGACCAAACCTTCATAAATAAATAAAATACACAGTTAAAAAACCTTTTTAACCCCAACCCCAAATGGGTTACACATATTGAGTCGCACTATGTCGGTGTTTTTTTTTTTGTTTTGCTTGTTTTTTTCTTACAAAATAAATAAATAAATTTTTTTTTTTTTTTTTTTTAGTGACAACCCATCGTTGGGTTAAAGGGTTAATTTACATAAATTGTCATCAATTACTCACCCTCATGTCATGTCGTTTCAAACCCGCATAGACTGTCAATGGAGGGACAGAAAGCTCTCGGATTTCATCAAAAATATCTTCATTTTGTGTTCTGAAGAAAGTCTCACGGGTTTGAAACGACATGACATGAGGGTGAGTAATTACTGACAGAATTTACATTTTTGGGTGAACTAACCCTTTAAATACTGTTCCCGCGGCAATGGTTTGAATTTTAACAGTCGAAGCTGCAGTCTGAAAGGTAAGTGTCTACAACTTCTATAACTTTATATGTACTTAAACTTCACAAAAACTGAATATCACAAAAACTGAATTTTTATATTTTTTTTAAACGAAGTTGTAATTCCTTTTTGCCCGTTTTAAAGGCCTATTCTCTGGAGAATGCGATTGCAAATGAATAATAGGCTACTAGCCATTCCAGTTAGCTCGCTATCATTAAATAAAGTAATTAAAACATTATTCAGTAACACATAACCTCTCTATTTTCACAATTTAGCCATTAATTTATATTTTGTATTATTAATGTGTGTAATATATATATATATTTTTTTTTAATTTGTTTTTACCCTGTGTATTTATTTAATACGTAATGTCAAGTAAACAGATATGTTTGTTGAGGGACTCCGGCAGTGATGCGGTTAAATGCTGAGTGCGCTCTCTCTCTCTCTCTCTCTCTCTCTCTCTCTCTCTCTCTCTCTCTCTCTCTCTCTCTCTCTCTCTCTCTCTCTCGTGATGATGACGGCTCGTGCCTCCACACCGCATGCGTGAGTGTGTGTGTAGATGGATGGATCATTTCTCTCCCACATCACGCCGAAAACACTGCAGCATCCACGCGTTTCTCCTCCACAGATCGACGACAACACGAACAGATCCATCCTTATCCCTGTCTGTCAGTCAGCATCCCAGGATTCATGCCAGTATCCCAGGATTCATGTCAGTGTATCGGATCGCGGATGCCCACTGAGATGCTGCAGGTAAGCGGGATTCATCTATCTCCTCCATTAACCCTGTGTGTCTGTGTCTGTCAGTCAGTGTGTTACTGTGCTGGTCTGATAGATTGTAGATGTTGTGTATGAGAAGTGCTCCTGTGATGCTCAGTCACAGTGCAGGAGCTGAAGGCCTACTGGTCTCGAGTCTATTTCTGGTGTCTATTTCATGCTGTGTGTGGGATCTGCTCATGTTGGATGATTCTCTGGAGATTTAAACATCTTGATGTTACATTATAGGTCAGATTAGTGTTTTAGTTTCTATATGTCATCTTTCCCCACAGTAAAAGTGGAGCATATCTTCCTTCTTTAAAGCATCATCATGATTCTAAAGAATCATAGAACACCAATAAGATTCTTAATAGAAACTTGAGAATGTTCTACAATGACTTTATTAGAACTTTGAAACGTTTTATCATAGACATCACAGAATTTTAAAAGGGTTTATTTAATCATATATTAAATGTTCAGTTCACAAAAGGTTCATAGAAACTTGAAAAGGTTCTGTTCTTTAGTTGGGATTTAAAATGTTCTATGATGCCATGGAACTCAAAAGGGTAAAATGACATCATGTTCTAGGACTTTAAATGTTTTATGACATTGTAGAATTTAAAAGGTTCAGGTTAGGCATGTGCCGGTATCACATTTTCATGCTGCGATTAATTGATTGAGCTTTTATCACGGTATACGGTATTATCACGATATTTTTATTGCTCAAGAGAAACGGATGGATTGGGGGGATGTAGAAAAAAACAACTTGCATCACAATAGGTGTAATTGTGATTGTCAAAACATTTGGTAACTAAAAAGAATTTTACACAATTTTCACGATTTCAATTCATTTCTTGGGATTTGATTTCAATCTTGATTCAATATTGACTCTTTGGATAAATATTAGGTAGGCTACAGTAGATGTTAACATGTGAATTTTTCTCAAGAAAAAAATATATCTCACATAATGCTGTAAACATACAGAGAGCCCTGTCAGCTGGTAGCCCATTATTAAAGGTTAAAAATTAACAAATTAAATTAAATATAATTTGGTTTTCATTATAACAATTATGACACAAGTAAAAATATAATACAAATGTAATATAGTGCACATATTTAGCAAAATACTCCTCTCTATAGCTATTTTTTTTTTCTAGTCAACTAACGTGCTGGTCATTAAATGGCTTTCCTGAGGTAAATGTAACGTTCTGTGACATAATTGTTCACCTGCAGCTTTATTGACCTCTTTCCGTGGTTGAAAAACACTGATTGATCGATATTATGTATGAGGCATAAATACCTTTTGGTAAGTTGTAGGCTACTGTTTCTTTAAATAAAAACTAACAGATGATCTGTTTACTTGAACTGAGGCGCTACAGCGATCGCTCACGTCACATTTACAAGCACCAAAACGGTATTTATTGTCTGAATTTCGTAATAAAATGGACAGAACCTGAAAGCTGAGAATTGTTTTCATATCAATAGTAACCTGCTCTGTCTAGTCTGTCGGTCTCCGTGTCCTCTTTGCTCCGCGATTTTTCTCTGCATGAGAAAATGGATGTGTGGTGCGAGAGCGTGTGAGAAGTGTAAATTGCGTGAGTCTCACACTGAATGCGTAGAGTTGGCAGCCTATGGTTGGCAGCCCTGCTTTTAGAAGAGGGATAAATCGTCGTCAGCGTTCCTCCTTCCGCCACGCTTCTTCTCCATGTGAGGATTCATTACATTAGACTAGAGTGCGCACGGCGCCGCATGCACACAGTGCTTCTACATGTGGGGATTGTTTACATCAGAGTGCGCACGTGTTTCGAGCAGCATATACGCAGTGTTTGTTTAAGCGGTTGATGGAAAATAAGCTAATGCGCGTTCCATAAATATAAATTCTGATCTATTATTTTTCACGGTATTTTGAAGTGCCCGCGATAACAATATCGTGCATATTCATAACCGCGATTTATCGCATTACCGAATACCGGCACATGTCTAGTTCAGGTGCATCATCATAGAAACTTGAAAAGGTTCTACTCTTTAGTTAGGAATGAAAATGTTCAGTACATGATTCTAAAGAATCCAATAAGATTCTTTATAGAAACTTGAGAATGTTCTACTATATCATTATAAGAACTTTGGAATGTTTTATCATAGACATCGCGGAATTCAAAGGGGTTAAATGACATCATATATGAAATGTTCTAATTAAGTTACATCATAGAAACTTGAAAAGGTTCTACTCTTTAGTTAAACTGTTCCATGATGCCATGGAACTCAAAAGGGTTAAACGATGACAGTAATTTTATAAAGGGTTCTACAATGATGTTATTAGTAAAGTGTAACTGAAACTGAACCGAAAACATTCTTCTGACTTATTTTCATTACATTCTAGGATTTATTTGTACAGAACATGGTGGTGGGAAAAAACGTTGTGTTCACCCGCAAAACCGTTTGAGCTCTTTGCGAGCGAACGCAAAGTTTCTCGGCAAAAGGCAAACATTTTTTTATTTTTTTTCGATGGAACGCAAACTTTCTTAGGGGAACACAAAACATTTGCGCAGAGAACGCAAAAGCATTGACAAATATGTCTCCCTTCACCATGTCCCTTTAGGGGCTCCGTAGATTTGTAATGATCCAATAGTACATTATAATGTTGAATGTGCATAAATATGGCTCCATCTATCAACCGTCCACATTACTTAAACATTGAAAACAACTTTTGTAGGAAAAAAATGGGGTTCCCGCAATTATAAAGATGATAAATATTACGAGAACTTCAGAACTGTTTTAAAATCGTAAAAAAAACCTTCAAACAATATTATGCTAAGACCGTTGACGTATACTTACAAATGTTCTATAACATTACAGAACTAAAAAAGGTTCAATGACATCATACACCGCTTTACGGGAGATGATACTTAAATATGGCTGCGTCGAATCTCTCACTCGGTGTGCAACGCAAGCCAACCGAGTAGATGTGTAAAAATAATAACCCAGCTAATTTTGGAGTGTATGAACTTGAAAACGTTCTACTGTGACTTTGAATGTTTAATGACGTCATAGTGACTTAAGGTTTTGCTATGACTTTATTAGGACTTAAAGGGCCCTTTCTTGCACCCAGTGCAATTGACTTTGTACACCGACGCATGTATCATTCCTATTTTGCCCCCGACGCACAGCAGACTTTTCCCTCCACAGACACACGACGGTAAGTTAGGAAAATAACCTGCGCTCCCGGGGGCGGTTCAGCACAAAGAGGAGGCGTGTTCCAGTGCAAACGTTCCCTGATGCTATTTTGCAGTTCCAGAAAACAATTCCGCCACAGACCAGGAAAAACCTAGTCTAAAGTCAGTGGCGCGTTGCGCATGTTATTCATTGCTATTTAAGGGCGCATGCTTGGCCATAATCAATGTAGCGTGTGCACAACACGCATACACTTTGATTCTCTCATCTACACACAGACGCAGCAGTTCTCGTTTTTGCAAATCATAGGCTACATTATTACAAGGAAAAATATTAACACGCGAGGGAAATCATTGTTGTGTCCATGAAGATGTGAAAATTAGGCATACATCTAGCTTACACAAATACCCAAAATTATTATACGCCTGTTTAACCGAAGCTAATTTGGGTGTGTTTCTCCATCCTCATACAATGTCACTTCTCTGTGTTTTACGGCCCTGGCGAGAACGGCTGTGTCCTCGGCTGTGAACCGCTCCTGGCAAATCCGCCGTTATAATAGCAATCCGCCATAGAACAAGCGCTCCTGCTCTTAAAGGGAATGTGAGATGACGCTCTGATTGGTTTATTTCACGTTACGCCCAAACCACACCTATGAATAATGAAGCTACTTCAGACCAACCCATTTTAGATTTGAGTCCACCCACAAAGTTACTTGTGTTTCAGATCGTTAAAATAGGGCCCAAAATGTTTTATGACGTCATAGTAACTTAAAGTTCCGCTATATGACTTTATTAGGACATGTTCTATGGCATCACAGAGCTCAAAAAAGGGTTCAATGACACATGAATATTAATAGTTCTATGGCATCTTTGAAACTCAAGGTTTTCTTGTGGCTTCATGGTAGCTTTAAAATGCTCTATGACATCACAGGAGAACCTGAAAGCGGCAAAGGCTCTTCTGTGGCATAATTCCCTGCAATAATTCAATAAGCAAAGCATTAAAAGGCCATTGCCAGAATGAAGCGTCTCCGTGGGGATGTTCTTGATGAAAGTGTGTCGTGTTGTGGAGCAGATGTCTCCGCTGAGATCACACTCATCTGTGCTCAGATTCTCACGCCACTGACTCATACACACATGTGTGTGTGTGTGTGTGTGTGTTGCTGGACCTGCTGCTGTGTTTATTTCGTGACAGTGGCCTGCAGGTCAACCAGGACTACAGTAGATGAAGTAGATCTGCACCATCAACTTAGGTCATTATTGTTCTAACAATCTTTCAGTTAGGTTGAAACAACACATTTTGTATATTGTAAGTAGCTGGAATTAATGGTCCACTAATATAGGATTATCGGTTACACTTTACAATAAAGTTAATTAACATTAGTTAACATTAGTTAACGAACTAAGAATGAACAATACTTCTTCAGAATTTTAATTAACTAATATTAATTTCAACATTTACTAATACGTTATTAAAATCAAAGGTTGTATTTGTTAACATTAGTTAATGCTTTGTGAACTAACAATGAGCAGCTGTATTTTTATTCACTAATATGTTATATGTTAGTTTATACATTAACTAATGTTGACTAATGAACCTTATTGTAAAGTGTTAGAAGATTATCAATGGCTGAAATTTAGAGAGCATGATGACTGATGATGAAAATACTGGTAATATTATATAGGTTCTTTATTGGCATTGATGGTTCCATAAAGAATCTGTAAGTTCCATGGAACTTTCCTCTGAACAAACAAACTTTAGATTATTAAAATGCTCTTTTTTTAAAAGAATGGTTCACTGAAAGGTTCTTCTATGGCATCACCCTTTTGAAAGCTTTATTTTTAAGATTGTATGACAGTTTAATGATAGTAAATGAGACATAAATAAGCACAATATGTACTCAAAATTCATGAAAAGGGCAAACTCAAACTTTTCTTGCCCAAGTGAACATGGTTAATTGCTGATGCCAGTCATAAATCTAGAAAATTGGCAAATATCAGCTCATTATCCGGCCTGGCTGATATATCAATGTGACTGAAAACATTATTTTAACTTATTCACATAACGTCCTAGGAATAGTACATGATGTTGTGGAATATGCATAAATACTGCTTCATCTAGACTACTGTAGATTGTCCTCATTTATTTAAACATTGAAAACATTTGGAAACTGTACAAAAAATGGTTCCCACACTCATGATGATGTTCTTTAAAGGGAGCAAAACTTCACGACAATCTCCAAAAACTCCTAAATATTGTTAGAACCATTCTCAGATATTAATAATAATGTCATACAAAATGCAGGTTCTTTATTGGCATTGATGGTTCCATAAAGAGCTTTTAACTTCCATGGAACTTTCCATTGAGTAAAAGGTTCTTTTAGATTATTAAAATGCTCTATTTTTTAAGAACGGTTCACTGACAGGTTCTTCTATCAATGGCATCAGCGCAAAAACCTTTTTGAAACCTGTATTATGCTAGTAAATAAAACATAAACAAGAACAGTATACTCAAAATTCACAAAAAGGGCAAACAAAACACCTTTATTATGATAGTAAATAAAACATAAACAAGAACAATATACTCAAAATTCACCAAAAAGGGCAAACAAAACATTGAAAACATTTGGAAACTATACAAATAAAATGGTTCCCACACTTATGATGATGTTCTTTAAAGGGAGCAGAACTTCACGACTATCTCCAAAATCTGAACTTTACTCCTAATATTTTTAGAACCATTCTCATATGTTAATAATAACATCATAAGGATGTTTACCAAAATGGAATATTCCCTGTTAGGAGATAATGTACCTCGAGTTATTAAAATATTAAAATAATAAGTGATCCATTCACATGTGAAACTCTAAATAAAAGCATTTAGTTTTAGATGATCAACTAAAAGTGTGTTGTGTTTCTTCACACCAAAGGCCATCTTCATTAATCCCAATGGTGTAGTTCTGAAAAGTGCTGATATTAGCGGCTCCTGGACCAGCAGTTGTACCATTTTTTTCTTCTTTGGAAACGTGTGGAAGGGATGTAGAATGTTCTGAAGACTTGTGGGTAAATGACGGGAGCTGATGAGCTCTTCACAGAGAGGAGCGCTGTGTTTAGGGAAGAAGGACAGGACAGGATTAGGTTTTGCCGCACACACAGAAATGCAAAGTCGAGCGCAGCCGTGAAGGGCAGAGATGTGCCGTCAGGTCCGCTGACACTACAGTTTTACTGCTAAACACTGTTACTGTAAAAACCTGGTAATTGGTTAACGATACGTTCGCTTACTTCATATGGGATTCATGTCATGTTACAGTAAAATACTGTTAAAGGGGTCATATAATGGTACATGCACTTTTACAAGTTGATTGTACTGAAATGTGTGTTGGCAGTGCCTGTACACAACCATCATAAAATGATAAAATCTTTCCCCCCATCTCAAATCAAGCCGTTCGATTTTGTGACGTCACAAAATCGACGCCCCTCCCACGATTGTTGATTGACAGCAGCGTTTCAACACAGACCCGCCCTCGCTCGTGAGCGAGCTGTCAATCATAGTCCGCGCGATCATTGTTGATACGCTGGAGCACTGTCTATGAGCAGTTGTGGTGTTCTGTTCTTGGGTGTAATATTGTGTAACATTTTGATGTTCCTAAATCCGAACCGCTGAAGACGTAGTGGCTGAGTTTGTTTTCGAAGGGAATATTCCCCACGATACACAGCAATGCTTTAATGTTTGCGCGAATCATTTCACACACCACACTGCTTTAAAAACGAGGATCAGTATAAAGCTGGTTTTGCTAAGAAGCTGCTCCTGATAAAATGATCGGTACCAACTATTCGTGTTCCTGCTGCACCTCCAGAAGAAGAAGTGAGTGTAACGTTTTATTAACCTTTATATTAATCTTTGCAAATCGCTTGCACGCTTCACGATGAATGCGGCTGTTTACACTCCGGGTACATTACGGCATGTTTTCTATGTACGACGTTCTCAATATAATTCATAATCCCACGTTTATAATGAACAACGCGTTATGGTTATTGTGTTATTATTACAAACGGTGTACGCACAGAACAGAGGGGCGGGGTGAGCAAAGCTCATTATCATTTAAAGACACATGCACTTGAACGGCGTGCTGAAAACAGAGCTGTTTTTGACCAGGTAAAATGAGTGTTTTCTTACAATACTAATGAGAATTTTTAATTAAAGAATATTACAAACTTTTAATTTAGACCCTAAAGAATCATATTAGCTTGTACAAAAATGGCATTATATGACCCCTTTAACTACAATTTTAGACGTGAAATAATAGGTCTTATAATACAGCGAAAAAACACGACATTGACTTTCCCAGAATTCTCTGTCCAACAGAGAATTCATTTTTTTTTTTTTTTTTGGTTATGTGCATCATGGATTTTATGTTGTTAACTCTTTCCCCGCCAGCGTTTTTTCCCCCCAATATTGGCAGCCATCGCCAGTATTTTTGATCATTTCCACGAAATTTTCAGGACCAGCAGAATATTTTGTTGTATGAATATCTGAACATGCAATATATCAAAGAAAAGAACAGAGCCTCTGCTTAATTTTTTTTTTTAAATAAACTTTTATTCTGGCTTCATGCATTCCTTTTTTATCAACACTTGAATGTGGGTAAGTTTCATTAAAAAAAAAAAAAGCAACATTTTGAGCAAAAATCTGAGAAAATCTTGTTTTTGTTAAAGACTACATCCAGGTCAGATTCAGAATGATGATCAAAAACACAGATGGAGTAGATCGAGTTCATCAACATCCCCAATGCTTCAAAGTCCTGAAGCTCGTCCTGGGTCAACATTTCATTTAGTAACATTAGGCAGTTCTGATTTATATGCTGTTTTATGTTTGATGATCAATTTATTTTACATAATGATATTATTACTTATGATATCGTTTGTTTCTACTTCTTCTTTGACTGTGTATTGATCAGGAGATTCAGTATCTTTCAGAAGATGCGTAATAGTGTTTTTAGTGAATAATACGACTCTGAGATGTTTCCAGATATCAGGCCTGCTGCTGATCCAAACTCACGACTCCTTCGGATTAAGTGTAGTTAACTCCCTCAAATTAAGTGTAGTTAACCATCAGATTAAGTGTAGTTAACTCCCTCAAATTAAGTGTAGTTAACCATCAGATTAACTGTAGTTAACCCCTCAGATTAAGTGTAGTGAACCCTTCAGATTAAGTGTAGTTAACCCCTTCAAATTAAGTGTAGTAAACCATCAGATTAAGTGTAGTTAACCCCTCAGATTAAGTGTAATGAAGCCTTCATATTAAGTATAGTTAACCCCTCAGATTAAGTGTGGTTAACCCCTTCAAATTAACTGCAGTTAACCCCCTTAGATTAAGTGTAGTGAAGCCTTCATATTAAGTATAGTTAACCCCTCAGATTAAGTGTAGTTAACCCGTCAGATAAAGAGTAGTTAACACATCAGATTCAGTGTAGTTAACCCTTCAGATAAAGAGTAGTTAACACATCAGATTCAGTGTAGTTAACCCATGGGCGTCGGAACCATTGTATATGGGTGGGACAAGACCCACCCACTTTTTAAGACCAATGATATTGGACCCACTTACTTTCACCGTCTCTGATTCAGCCCATTTGTCTTTTCATAGCGCCGTCAGTCAAATCCATTCCACTTGAGGAATTCCCTAATAAATTAAACTCCATTTCCGCTGAATAGCTACATTATATTTCTCAACGAGCCGCAACTGACGAAAGTAACCGCCCGTTGTACCCTTCCAGTCAAATATTGCGTTGCAAACATCAATAACAGCTTTAAGTTGTCATTGCTTGCAAATGACCATGGTATTAGCGGGATATTCTACGGATAGCTGTACATTTAATGCACGACGTGGAGGCAAAGAACCGCCCGACGTGAAGTCGAGTTTAGTTTACTTGATTTAATTAAAAGGCACCAGAATACATGAAATGGTATTTAACAGTTACTCCAGTAAACATTTTTCTGGGGGAGGACCCACCCACTTTTTTTTTTCTTCCGACGCCCATGAGTTAACCCCTTCAAATTAAGTGTAGTTAACCCCCTCAGATTAAGTGTAGTTAACCCTTCAGATTCAGTGTAGTTAACCCCTTCAAATTAAGTATAGTTAACCCCCTCAGATTAAGTGTAGTTAACCCTTCAGATTCAGTGTAGTTAACACATCAGATTCAGTGTAGTTAACCCCGTCAAATTAAGTGTAGTTAACCCCTTCAGATTAAGTGTAGTGAAGCCTTCATATTAAGTATAGTTAACCCCTTAGATTAAGTGTAGTGAACCCCTTAAAATTAACTGTAGTTAACCCCTTCAAATTAAGTGTAGTTAACCCCCCAGATTAAGTGTAGTGAAGCCTTCATATTAAGTATAGTTAACACATCAGATTAAGTGTAGTTAACCCTTCAGATAAAGTGTAGTTAACCCTTCAGATAAAGTGTAGTTAACCCTTCAGATAAAGTATAGTTAACCCCTCAGATTAAGTGTAGTTAACCCTTCAGATAAAGTGTAGTTAACACGTCAGATTCAGTGTAGTTAACCCCTTCAAATTAAGTGTAGTTAACCCCCTCAGATTAAGTGTATTGAAGCCCTCAGATTAAGTGTAGTGAACCCTTCAGATAAAGTGTAGTTAACCCCTTCAGATTAAGTGTAGTGAACCCTTCAGATTAAGTGTAGCTAACCCCTTCAGATTAAGTGTAGTGAACCCTTCAGATTAAGTGTAGTGAACCCTTCAGATTAAGTGTAGTGAACCCTTCAGATAAAGTGTAGTTAACCCTTCAGATTAAGTGTAGTGAACCATTCAGTTTAAGTGTAGTTAACCCCTTCAGTTTAAGTGTAGTTAACCCCTTCAGATTAAGTGTAGTGAACCCTTCAGATAAAGTGTAGTTAACCCTTCAGATTAAGTGTAGTGAACCATTCAGTTTAAGTGTAGTTAACCCCTTCAGATTAAGTGTAGTGAACCCTTCAGATTAAGTGTAGTTAACCCCTTCAGATTAAGTGTAGTGAACCCTTTGCTAACCCTCCAGTGTCATCTGAATGAAAGAAACACGGTTCATGCTGACTATGACATGAGTCAGAGCGTGCCGCTGTCATCTGGTGGTCTCGGTGGGCCCGTGGGCTGATGGGTAACAGCATGAGTCGTCTCTTTGGGGGCGTTTGTGACTCATGCATGAGTCAAAGCAGGATTCCCACGGGTCCTTGAAATCCTTGAAAGTTTGTGAATCTGAAAAAAAAAAATGTCAAGGCCCTGGAAAGTTTTTGAAAATAAACATACATAGATACAGGTCCTTCGAAGTGCTTGAATTTATTTTGTGCAAGAAATTTTCTCCAGTCCGCTAATATGTTATTTCGCCAACACTTTGTGTCCTATGCATACTAGCTTGCTTGATTTACGTTAGTTACGTACTCTTACGCGAACCCTGTCTAAGACACATTTATTCATTAGCAGATGCTTTCAGGCAGCATTTCAGATGCTTTAATCATTGGGTCTGTAATCTGGGAATCGAACCCTTCACCTGAATGTTGCGAGCGCAGGGAAGCAGATTAAGTATACGGGCCGTCTGAAGGTCGATTGTTTTGGCGCTAAAAACAATCGAGTGATTTTTTTTTGGAGCCTGACGGACAGATAATGCAGACCCACTTCCTTTGCCTGTGTTTTTTAAGATAAGTGCTAATTGGAGAGCCGAGCTGAATTATTGATGATCCTGAAAATGGTAATCGCTCTCGTCTTGCTGCAAATGAAGAGGGAGGGGGCATTTTTAATGAGCTCAACTGTGTCCACTAATGTGTTCAAAAGCTTGTTAACCCTCTACAGACCACATGATGATGAACAAAAACTACAATAAACCAGGTTTAGGAAATGACTTTGGACCTTTGACTCAGGAAACTGTCTTTTATACTTCACAATGGATTATAAAATTAAACATTTGAAAGCATATTTTATTTGTAATTGGACAAATGAACTGTAAACCTCTTTAAAATGAATTTTATATTAAACAAATCACATTTTATTTATTCACCAACAATAAAGCGATATTTTGAATTTGCTTTTATTTCTATATCATATTTTTTATCTGACTTTTTATTATATATTTTTAGTGATTTTTATCATTTTTAATTAGTTTAATTTTGAATTTATATAATTTTGTAATAGATTTTTAATAGTTTTAATTAGCAATAACAATTCTGATGTAGATGAGAGTTCCATGATGTGTAAGGCGTTGCTATGTGGTTGCTAAGGTTTTCAGAGTTGTTTTTAGTGTGTTGCTAAGTAGTTTCTGAATGCATTATAGTCATGTTTCATCTGCACGACACCAATATTGCTATATTAATGTTTATAATCATCTATATCAATACTCTATAAACATGCTAATTTGTACTAAATATTCCGTACAGACCATTTAAATTTTAAACAATTTTGAAGACAAAATGTTTATCAGATTTTTTTTGAAGACAAAAATAACTACTTATGTTTGTTGCCTTGGTAACTAAAATACTCTATCCCTTTACAGATAACAAAACTAGCATTCAATAAAACTATGAGTCAATTTGACTTCATAAAGCCGAGAAGCATTTAATTATAGCCTTTGAAGTGTAAAACCACCTGTTTTTTTATACGTGTGATTTATAAATGTTGTGTTAATGTGTGTGTGTGTCTCTCTCACAGCTCTGGCTCTCTTTAGCGTGAGCGTCTGCCTCGTCCCACACACACCGTCGCCATGACGACCTCGGCCCTGCGCCGGCAGGTGAAGAACATCGTGCACAACTACTCGGATGCGGAGATCAAGGTGCGGGAGGCGACCTCCAACGACCCCTGGGGCCCGTCCAGCTCGCTGATGTCGGAGATCGCAGAGCTGACCTTCAGCGTCGGGGCCTTCAGCGAGGTCATGGCCATGGTGTGGAAACGCCTCAACGACCACGGCAAGAACTGGAGACACGTCTACAAGGTGCCCGAGTCTGTTCTCGAGGGCCTCCAGGGGACTTAAAGGGATAGTTCACCCAAAAATGAAAATTAGCCCATGATTTACTCACCCTCAAGCCATCCTAGGTGTATATGACATTCTTCTTTCAGACGAATACAACCTGAGTTATATAAAAAATGTCCTGGCTCTTCCAAGCTTTATAATGGCAGTGAATGGCCGTTTCTGTTTTAAAGTCCATACAAGTGCATCTGTCCATCATAAAAGTCCATCTATCCATCATAAAAGTGCATCTATCCATCAAAAGTGCATCTATCCTTGATAAAAGTTCATCTATCCATCATAAAAGTGCATCTATCCATCATAAAAGTGCATCTATCCATCAAAAGTGCATCTATCCTTGATAAAAGTTCATCTATCCATCATAAAAGTGCATCTATCCATCATAAAAGTGCATCTATCCTTGATAAAAGTGCATCTATCCATCATAAAAGTGCATCTATCCATCATAAAAGTGCATCTATCCTTGATAAAAGTGCATCTATCCATCAAAAGTGCATCTATCCTTGATAAAAGTGCATCTATCCATCAAAAGTGCATCTATCCATCATAAAAGTGCATCTATCCATCAAAAGTGCATCTATTCTTGATAAAAGTGCATCTATCCTTGATAAAAGTGCATCTATCCATCAAAAGTGCATCTATCCATCAAAAGTGCATCTATTCTTGATAAAAGTTCATCTATCCATCATAAAAGTGCATCTATCCATCATAAAAGTGCATCTATCCTTGATAAAAGTGCATCTATCCATCATAAAAGTGCATCTATCCATCATAAAAGTGCATCTATCCTTGATAAAAGTGCATCTATCCATCAAAAGTGCATCTATCCTTGATAAAAGTGCATCTATCCATCAAAAGTGCATCTATCCATCATAAAAGTGCATCTATCCATCAAAAGTGCATCTATTCTTGATAAAAGTGCATCTATCCATCAAAAGTGCATCTATCCATCATAAAAGTGCATCTATCCATCATAAAAGTGCATCTATCCATGATAAAAGTGCATCTATCCATGATAAAAGTGCATCTATCCATCAAAAGTGCATCTATCCTTGATAAAAGTGCATCTATCCATCAAAAGTGCATCTATCCATCATAAAAGTGCATCTATCCATCATAAAAGTGCATCTATCCATCAAAAGTGCATCTATTCTTGATAAAAGTGCATCTATCCTTGATAAAAGTGCATCTATCCATCAAAAGTGCATCTATCCATCAAAAGTGCATCTATTCTTGATAAAAGTTCATCTATCCATCATAAAAGTGCATCTATCCTTGATAAAAGTGCATCTATCCATCAAAAGTGCATCTATCCATCATAAAAGTGCATCTATCCATCATAAAAGTGCATCTATCCATCAAAAGTGCATCTATTCTTGATAAAAGTGCATCTATCCTTGATAAAAGTGCATCTATCCATCAAAAGTGCATCTATCCATCAAAAGTGCATCTATTCTTGATAAAAGTTCATCTATCCATCATAAAAGTGCATCTATCCATCATAAAAGTGCATCTATCCTTGATAAAAGTGCATCTATCCTTGATAAAAGTGCATCTATCCATCAAAAGTGCATCTATCCTTGATAAAAGTGCATCTATCCATCAAAAGTGCATCTATCCATCATAAAAGTGCATCTATCCATCAAAAGTGCATCTATCCTTGATAAAAGTGCATCTATCCATCAAAAGTGCATCTATCCATCAAAAGTGCATCTATTCTTGATAAAAGTGCATCTATCCTTGATAAAAGTGCATCTATCCATCAAAAGTGCATCTATCCTTGATAAAAGTGCATCTATCTTTTAGGGTTTAGTTACCCTAATGAACCCACCATTCAAGAAATCCCCCCCGAATTGGCGCTAATTTGAAAGTGGACACGTGCAGTCGTGCGCATTTTAGTTTCGCTTTCAAATTAGCACCAATTCGGGGGGGATTTCTTGAATGGTGGGTTCATTATAATTCTTAATGAAAAACACAACAACAAAACAGTGCAATGATAAATTAGCTTAACACCAAATATTGCTCCATCATCTTGTCAGTCAGCTCCTCACTCTCGTGATGAATGAAATCTGACTCCTGCTGCTGATCTGTGCTGCGACTCTCGTTCAGCTCACGATTTATTAAGCAGACACGTTCAGTTTAACAGTGTCTGTTCTCTAACTGAACTAAATGATTTTATTAAAAAAATATATATAATCAAATCGGCGGGTGGTGTCGCAGTGGGCAAGTTTCTTAACACCAGTAACACCGTCAACACCGACTATCGTAGCAAGCCTAGTCTAATTTACAAAGTATATAATGATGAGCCGGTGTCGTGTGTCTGGTCCAGAATAGGGACTATCTGGCCAATATACTGTATGTATAATGATTCCTAGTTTATTTCTAGTCTAATTAATGCATTTAAGAGATTTCTAGTCTAATTCAAAAAGTCTAATTAATGAGTTTGAAAGATTTCTAGTCTAATGATTTCAAGTGATTTCTAGTCTAATTTACAAAGTGTATAATGATGAGCGGGTGTCGTGTGTGTGTGTGGTCCAGGCTCTGACGCTGCTGGACTATCTGGCCAAGACGGGTTCGGAGCGGGTGGCCCAGCAGTGCCGCGAGAACGCCTTCACCATCCAGACGCTGCGCGACTTCCAGTACGTGGACCGGGACGGGCGGGACCAGGGCGTGAACGTGCGTGAGAAGGCCAAGCATCTGGTGGCTCTGCTGCGGGACGAGGAGCGTCTGAGGCAGGAGAGAGCGCAGGCGCTGAAGACCAAAGAGAGGATGGCGGGCGGGGGGGCGGTTCCTCCCGCGTGTCCCAGCAGGCGCAGCAGTCAGCCTAGCATGGCCGCGCTGTACGGGGAAGAGTTCAGCCACTCCAGGGGATCCCCGTCCTCCTTCAACTGTGAGTAGGGTTGGGTGCCCAACCCGGTTCTTTTAAAGGTGCAGTGTGTAAGTGTAAGATGCATCTAGTGGTGAGGTTGCGAACTGCACGCAACAGAAGTTACGGTGGTAAATAAATGATGAACTCTAAAGACTCCAACTTTTTTCTTTGTAACATCTTGTTCAGGTTTGAGTCTAATTATAATGAAACATTATTGAAAAACTGTTTTTTTTCGGTAAAAAACCCCCCAAATAAAAACATTAATAAACTGATTTGTTTAAAAAAGAAAGATAATAATTTGATGCCTTAGTGTAATCCGCAAACAAACAGCGCACAAGGGTTAAAGGTGCAGTGTGTAATTTTTAGCGGCATCTAGTGGTGAGGTTGCGAATTGCAGCCAACTGAAGTTACGGTGGCCGACAGGAAGTGATGTCGTCGTCTGAGACTTCAGAGAGTAGCCAGTTAAGCAATGAGGTTTCTTTACAAAGAAAAATTAAGAAATTAGGTTTACTTAATTATTCAGTAAACTAAATGTTATTGCGGATTTTATTGTCACTTGTTCATCATTGTGTCAGTGTTTTATTCGCTGACTTTAGCTGAAGCTTCTTATCACGAAGCGCGTTTGTCCGTTTAGGGCCACCGTAGAAACATGTTGATGTAAGGGGACCCGCGGTGTGTGTAGATAGACATGCCTCATTCTAAGATAATAAAAACATAACGGTTCATTATGTAAGGTCTTTATACACCACTGAAAACATAGTTATGTATATGATATTGCATTTCTGTCAACAGATCCTCCTAAATATTACACAACGCACCTTTGAGTTTTGATTTAAGGCGAAATTAAATCATCCTGAGTCTCATCACAGCTGCTTCTGCCATGTGCTGTTGTGTTGTTTATAGTCTAATGAGGCTGTGTGACAGCGACACACACACACACACACACACACTCACACAGTATAACTGAAGTGAGATGGTGATGCTTTATGACAGTAATCACATACATTACACTCATAAATATATACATTAATGTTCGTTCACTCTGTCTGTCAGCGTCGTCCTCGTCTCCCCGAGCCTCTGATCTGGAACAGACTCGACCGCAGACCAGCGGAGAAGAAGAACTACAACTGCAGCTCGCACTGGCCATGAGCAGAGAGGTACACACACACACACAC
>NC_138727.1:57812361-57839861 GCF_965113295.1 Leuciscus leuciscus
AATCAGCATTGATGCGCAAAACTTGTCTCAGCATCTTTTTTTTGTATAGATCTTGTTCAAAGTTCAAACCTTTGTGTTAAAAAATGTAGTAAACTGCTTTTTTCAGTGTTGAAATAACAACTGACTTTATTGTAAAAGTAAAAAAAGTTCAAAAATCCAGTGTCATTTCAGTATCATTAAGATACTATTACAGTGGTTATTAATAGTTTGAATTAGTTTTTATATTTTCCATTTTAAGTTACATTTTTGTTAATGTTTTAGTAATTTTATTGTGCGTTTTATGTCATTGTATTAGGTTTTGTCTATATAGGCTAGTTTTCATTCACTTATATATCAGTTTTAGTTTGAGTCTCAAAAGTAACTTGAGAGAAACTGGTTTATACTGAAAACAAGAGAAATCTATGAAAACAAGAGTTGATCTAAAGCGTTGCTCCTCAGGGAAATGTATCTTGCTTTAAGGATTTTCAAGAGATTTTGAAGTGTGGCTGTTTCCTCTTCAGCTGTAGTGAAGTCCAATAACCCAGGGGTTGGTAGTCCCTGGACGGCCCGCCCCCCCTCCAGTAGCCCCGCCCACCCCTGGGGAACCCACCAATCGCCTCCTGACCCCTGGGATGCCCCGCCTTCAAACTCCACCTCTGATATGGATGGAAAAGCCTGGAGGAGCCCAGCGCGACAAAGTGAGACAATTTTAAACAAGTTTTCACAGTGACGACCCAGTAAATTAAAATAATGCATTTTTTTAGAGATTAAAGAGAGGATCCCTATAATACCAGGTGCAAAAAATACATTTTAATTTCATTTTATACAGTTTGTGGCATAGAAACAATACCAGACATCCTTTGTTAAAACTCAAACTTTCACTGTATATATTTAAGAAAAATGTGATATTTATGTTTAAAATATATATATTTATATATAATTTAAATTATGTATACATATTCAGTATATGCATGCAAATATTTCTTAAATATATAAAAAAAATATATAAAAAAAAAAAATATATATATATATATATGTAAAAAATAATGATACACTGCACACACACATATATTAGGTAAACACAAACTTTTATTTTGGATGCGATTAATCGTTTAATTATCAATGTAAAGTGAAAGTTTGTGTTTCTTTAGAGATCCATCTCTATATTCTCTGCTCTTCATTCTAGTCCCGAGTGGGAAGGACCCATTTTCCATTCCAGAGGAGGAGGAGCTTACAGTGGAAGGGGAGGGGCCTATAGTGGAAGGGGAGGGGCCTATCCAAGTGTTCAGCCCTCGCTGTGAGAGTCCTGCAGGTCCTCATCACACCGTCCTCACTCTCGTTTCCCTCTCTGAGTTGAGTTGAAGCTCATTCGCATCTCTCCTTCCAGATGCCGATCAGTTCGGCGAGTTGGTGGCGGGCGTTCAAGTGAACGGATGGGGAAACGACAGTCCGGAGACCTTTGACCTCTCTCGTCTCGGGCCTCCCCTCGACGCGGTGACCCCGAGACAGTGCCGGACCCCTGAAGCGTTCCTCGGACCCACCGCTGCCTCCCTCGTGAACCTGGACACTCTGATCCCAGCCAACCCGCCGGCCAAGAGCAAAAACCCCTTTCTGTCAGGTAACACTTCATTCACACTCGCTGGTGGTGTAAATGTATCTAGTTTTAAAACCTCCTGATAATTTCTCACCTCCAGTAAATGATCAGGACATTTTAATTCTGAAATGAACTAATCCTTGAGGAAATAAATTGGCTGATTGTGTGTCTCAGGTCTGAGCTCGCCGTCTCCCACAAACCCTTTCCACTGTGAGCCGCCCAGACTGACCCTGAATCAGATGCGTCCTCACTCCACTTCTCCGCTGCCGGCTCCCGCTCTGTCCTACAGCGCTTCTCTTCCTCAACCCCTCCTGCAGCAGAAGCCCCAGACTCTGCCCTCGTCCCACACACAGCCGCCCCACGGCCTGCTGGATCTGCCCAGCAACCTCCCGCTGCCCCTGCTGCCCCTCACGCCCCCCAGCCGACACACACAGCCGCAGAGCCACAACCCCTTCCTCTGAGGAACCGCTCCGGTTCACAACCCCAAACCGGATCACAGAGATTCAGTTTCAGTGTGAACGGACTGAAGCGCTGATTCTGAGTCTGCAGTGTTACAGTGACACTACCTTTCCAATAATGCAACACACATTTAATGACTTTATTAACTTGCGTTCGTTCGTCTGTATTCTGCGTGATAATTAAAGCGCGAGAGCTCAGACTGGATTATCACATTTATATCGAGCTTAAAGTCAACATGAACTCAAGTCAGACTCCGTTTACTTTCCTTATACACCGTCCTGATCTTATTGTGTCATCAGTGCATGTTATATTCCAAACACCTTTGGTCATAATCACAATATTTCGTCGTGCTCTGCCCCTTGTTGTCTGACATCATCTAGGTCAGGAGTTTGCCACGGACCCTCATCCTAAAATGTACAAGGCAGATAAATATATTTGACCCAAATTATTAAATAGAAATTTAGTTAAATGTTAATTAAAATGTAATATTATAATTGTGTAAAATATTATTTTAAAAATATTATTTATTATTACTATGAATGTATTTTTTTTTACTTTATTTATTTATTTGTTTGTTTGTTTATTTATTTATTTATTTTTGCATGTTTAAAGACCCAAACTATTAAATTGAAATTTAATTAAATATTAATTAAAGGGTAACACTATAATTATGTGTAAAATATTATTTGATAAATATTATTGCTATAAATGTAGCTTTTTTTTACTTATTATTATTATTATTATTATTTATTATATATTATTATTATTATATTTGCATGTAAAGACTAGGGCTGCACAGTATTGTAAAAAACTGGCTTTACTATGTTTTGCTTTTCTGCGATATATATTGTGAAATGAAAAATACAGAATACAAAACTACAGAAATCTTTCAGAATAGCTCTATTTGAAGAAAAATAATCATGTTAAAGTGAGTACAGCTGTGTAGAACATTAAAAAAGACAAAACATTTAAGTGCAAAATCATTTTAGGGCTGAATGAGTTTGGAAAAGATTTCCAAATTCTTTTCGAGAACCAACGAACGAACCAACGTGTGTGAGTATTTCCACTTGAGTTTTTATAGGTCACATTCATACAGTTTTTGAAATAAATAATATATTAAACAAAATAAGAAATATTGTAATAATACTATTGTACTGTAAAAGAAAAATACTTTCAAATTACAATACTAATATTTACGTCTTAATTTTCAAACGGTATACGTCACGCTTTTATTTTGATGGGTTGCCGCATTAATGAGTGCGCTGCCTGTTTGAGAGTGAAGCCGCTGTATGTTCATTTACACGCGTGTAACTCACAAAACCAGTTTATTCACAGTAAATGACGTTCTGATGACGTTTAAACATATATTATACTCATATATTTCATTAATTAAATCGCAATTTCACAGTTGCAAAAAGCCCATTTGCGATATAATTTTTTTCCCGATATATTATGCAGCCTTAGTAAAGACCCAATTTATTACATTAAGAATTAAGTTACTATTAATTATAAATTTAATCTTACTTATGCATTTAATTTATGTACTTTTTTTTTATTCAGAATTGATTTTAATTTATAATTTATTTATTTATTTAACAGTATTTTCCACTCTTTCCCTATAATCTTTTCGATGGTTGCGGTTTGGAAACCCCTGATCTAGGTCACATGTGTGGGGAGAATAATCTAAACCAATAGCCACATAGTATTACCTAGGCATTATAAAGCTACTGATGTAGGCGGTATAGTTGATGTAGTAACTAAATGCTGGCTAACATAATGCAGACGACAGCAATAATAGCCATTCTGGTGTGCAACGTTCACTTTTCCCAGTCCGCTCCACTCCTGATTGATAAACCCCTGATGATGTCACATGATGGGTTGTGAATGTGGTTTCATGTTGACTTTAATATGACCCTGGCTCAACGCTTTACTCTTGCTGCACAGGTACAGCATGCTGCTATTGACCCCACGGAGAGATTAAATGTCAGTATTTCAGGACTGAAGACACTTCAGGAACATAATGACTCTCCACCGAGAACAAACTCCTTTCTGTTGCCTCGAATCAGTGGATCGTGTGCAATGAGATCCGGCGCTGATTGTAACCGAGCTCCTGTCTCACCGACAGTCCCACAATGCACTGGGGCTGGCGCCTCACTTCCTGTTTGGATCTCAGGAGCGCCACCCACAGGAACCCCTCATAGCCAATTAAAACTCTGAGAGGACGAGTTGAGTAGTCGCTCGACGCTGAATGATCCGATGCTGTTATTTCCTCCACTCAGAACGTGACTGGAGATCAAGTACCAGCTTTACTGTTAGTCACTGATGATGAGTGTGTGTCCCAGTACAGGAGAACCAGGTTAATCCTTCAATCTACTATCAGTTAATGGTGTGTATTAAAGACACTAATAAATGAATGTTATTCACTTTTAACGCCACATGTTCTGTCCCTCAGCTCTCAGAAACAGTGCGTCTCGTGTCCAGCAGAGGGCGCTCTTTCTAAATCTGACGGATTTGAGCTATGAATAATCATTTCTCTAATGTACAGTGAACTGAAGAAGATATTCTGATATTTATAGCCATTCATTTCCAATGTAGAGCACTTCCGATGCGTTGAGGTGTCTCAACTTTTGTTCAGGATGTGATGTGTAAATTATAACAATGAGCGTGAGATGAGAGAATTACCAGTATTTTTCCACTAAACACTATTTTTGTAGAATTGCATGCGAATTGCACAAGAGTGTGTGTGTGTGTGTGTGTGTGTGTGTGTGTGTGTGTGTGTGTGTGTGAGAGAGTGAGAGAGAAAGAGAGTGTGTGGGTGTGTGTGTGTGTATGAGAGAGAAAGCGAGTGTGGGTGTGGGTGTGTGAGAGAGTGAGTGAGTGAGATAGAGTGAGAAAGAGAGAGAGTGTGTGATAGAGAGAGAGAGTGTGTGTGTGTGTGTGTGTGTGTGTGTGTGTGTGTGTGTGTGTGTGTGTGTGTGTGTGTGTGTGTGAGAGAGAGAGAGAGAAAGAGAGTGTGTATGTGTGTGTGTGTGTGTGTGTGTGTGTGTGTGTGTGTGTGTGTGTGTGTGTGTGTGAGAGAGAGAGAGGTTTAACGGTCTCACTGATCTCACATGTCTGAACCTGCAGCTTTTTACAATATAACTGCACTTTTTCTAGTGGTTTGGCAGGTTTCAGGTGCACCTGCTTCACTCTCTCTCTGTGTGTGTGTGTGTGTGTGTGTGTGTGTGTGTGTGTGTGTGTGTGTGTGTGTGTGTGTGTGTGTCTCGCCAGCGTAAACTCTTGCTTTCGTGTGCAGATATGCAGATATATGGTCCAGGCTTGTGTTTCAGTGATCTTCAGTCAGGCTTGTATTACTAATACTAATATCTGAAGTGTTTATGGATGCAAAGGAGCAATTCCACACCATTTTGAGTAATTATTTTGTACGTGTAAGCATGAAAACCTCATGAAACCTCAAGACAAAAAACACACACAAAGAAACTCATTTAAACAGTGTTTTAAATATAATTCAGTGCTTCACATGATGTTTTACTCCATATAGTTCATGTGAACTGTTGGTTATATAAAATATTCATATTTATTTACAGGCTTTATTGATATTGATCTGCTGTGATTTTCAGATGTTAACGGCTAATTCTCTTCCTCAGATTGTGTTTGCTGAGACTCGTCTGTTTTCTCTTCATGTTGCGTTTTCCGTGTCTTTTTGTCCGTGTTTGAAACGCAACAGTTGACAAGGAGGCGGAGTCTCCAGCAGAATGGGCGGGGTCTCCAGCAGAAGGGGTGGAGTCTTCAGCAGGAGGGGTGGAGTCTCCAGCAGAAGAGGTGGGGTCTCCAGCAGAAGGGGCAGAGTCTTTAGCAGAGGGGGCGGGGCTTCCAGCAGAAGGGGTGTAGTCTTCAGCAGAAGGGGTGGAGTCTCCAGCAGAAGAGGTGGGGTCTCCAGCAGAAGGGGCAGAGTCTTCAGCAGAAGGGGCGGGGTCTCCAGCAGAAGGGGTGGAGTCTTTAGCAGAGGGGGCGGGGCTTCCAGCAGAAGGGGTGGAGTCTTCAGCAGAAGGGGTGGAGTCTCCAGCAGAAGGGGCAGAGTCTTTAGCAGAGGGGGCGGGGCTTCCAGCATTTGTATCTGGTTTAACATCTGGAGGAGTGGAAGCGCTTTCATTGAGGTCCATGTGACTTTGGACTGAAGTGTGAAGGTTGTGTGAGTTTGAATGCGCGGACTGAGAAAGCTGACAGAGAGCGAACGCTGCTGTCTTCTCTACAGATAGATGATCGTCCTCCTGTGATGTCACAGCACCCATAATCCCCTGCTTCAGCAAGCAGCTCTGTGATTGGCCGAGAGACATCTTCATAGACAGGTTCAGAGGACTGTCTCTCCTGGAGAGGTTGAGAGGAACCAAAGTATCGTCATCAAATCTGTCGTTTCCCGCTCCTTCCATCTCTCTGAATGCAGAAGAAACAAGACACAAGTCAATATATTTAAACATGGGATTACGTATTTTATTTATTTATTCAATAATTATAATTATATAAATTAAAATGATATAAGTTATAAAAAGTAATATGAATAATTATTTTATATTTTGCAAAATTATAAATATTCATTTGTAAAATTCTAATGATGTATTAACCAAATTATAATAAATAGTAAAATTTATAATTTAATAAATAAATAATATGTACCTTAAGGATATTTTATATTATATTTTATAATTAGTCAAATTATCAAAAATAATATGCGTAATTATAATTGTATATGATAAATAAATGTTAAAATGAATAATTTAAATAAAACAATATATTAGTACTCTTAAGTTTTTTAATGGAATTTAATCATTGATAAAATGATCCATAATAATTTGTAAAATGAAAAATATTTATTATAAATTTAATTCATTTGTAAAAGATCTGATCTCAGGGAGATTATATTTTTATGTCATTTTAATTTAATTATTTGTGAATTTATTCATAACAACATTAAATTATAATTATATATCATAATAAAAAGTCACAATTAATCATTTAATAATTTATTAATTTGTACTCTGATCTCATGGCGACTGTTTTTTTTATTTGAATTTAACATTTGTAAAATGATCCATAATAATTTGTAGAATTATATATTATCAATAAATTAAAATAAAGTAATTGAATTTAATCAGTAATTAATTTGTTGCAGATCTGTCCTCAGGAATATTGTTTTTTTTGCTCTATTGAATGTAATGTGGATGTTCTGACCTCCCAGGAAGAGTCCAGTCCTCCTGTGTCTGTGTGGCCACGCCCCTCTTCTCTGATTGGCTGGCTGGAGCCTCATCATGTAGTGGGAATGTCTGGGAATGATCAAACCCGCCGGGTCTGTCCGGTGATCCAGCAGCGGATCGTCCCGTCTCCGGACTCGCCTGAACCTCCTTCCCCGTCAGATTCACCACGAGCGCGTATGGATCATACGGGAAGCCGGGAGTCGGGATCGTGTAGCAGTTCCTGAAACACTCCACGGGGAACAGCGTCTGTGGGAAGAGTCCGCGAGTGACGTACGGATGAGCGACCGGCTCGTAGATGTACGGGTTGTAATGAGCATGGTAAGGGAACGGGAAATGAAACCCCGGATGATACGGGAAATCTTCGGCTCGCTCCTGAAGGAGTGGCTCGTTTAGGAGGTTCGGAGCGCCGGGAGTGAACAACACTGGAGGCCTCCAGACGGACACGGGAGTGAGAGGATGAATCGCTTCCGGTTTGAACACGGTCCAGGGAGTTACTTTGGATGAGGACACCGCTTGAGGATCTGAGGGATCCACTGGGATCTCCTGTGACGGATCCACTGGGATCTCCTGTGACGGATCCACTGGGATCTCCTGGTCCTCCTCGTCTTCATCCGTGTGTGCGGAGGGGTTGTTCTCCTCTCGTCTGCCGGGTCGGGAGCTCACGGACACGGACACGTCACACAGGTTGTACTTCATGTGGTTGAAAAGGTGGGATTTCTGGTTGCAGGTGAAGGGACACTGGAAACACTGGTATCGGAAGGGTTTTCCGGCGGGACGAGGGATGTAGTGAGGCTTCTTCGGCTTACGCTCCTTCACGGGGATGTCCATCGTGGCCATGGCGGGAGTCTTGTTTGCAGAGGAGGATAATGGTCGTTTTTAAACCCAGAAACGCATAAATGACTCTGTTAAGAGAAGGAGTTAGGCCATTAATGGACATCGAAGTAAAAACAACAAAAAACAGGTGATAACAATAATCAATCTTTGGCCTGTTAAATCTTCTTCCAGAATGGTTAAGATTTGCATCAAGTCAAGACACCTTTAAACATTGTTGGAAACATTTGGGGATAAAGTGCACAAGGCAACAAAATATATAACATTATTTTAGTGGTTCAAATCTTACATATTGTGCCTTTAAATCTAGAAGCTATTCACCTTTATTTATAGAGCTTTTTACAATACAGAATGTTTCAAAGCAGCTTTACAGAGATAACAGGTAAATAATGCAACACAGATCAATGATATTGTTGAATATTAAATGAAGCAGTATTATTAATATAGTAAATATTAATATAGTAAAAGCTCATAATTCTCAATTCTGCTTTAACATCCATTATGTACATGAAAATAAATGTTTTTTGCGGTTTAATCATCTCTCTTACTGATGACACACGCTGTGTTGAATACAGTTCAGAAGTCTGTGATTGGTGGGAGTTTTTGAAAGAAGTAGCCAACTGTAAAAACAGAAATATTGTGAAATATGCAATTTTAAGTAACACAATTCACGGCATGTCGACTCGCAGTCATTAGAGATGAGCAAACATTTCTTGTCACGCAGGTTGAAACTTTCTTTCCCAGAAAATAAAATAAAAAAGGTATTTGTGTCTCACAATTCTGACTTGCGTGTTCATTATCTCGCGATTCTGCCTTTAATGCGGCCAGAAGACATCACGTGATGTGCTTTATCGGCTATTTGAATAAAAGCTGTCCTGTCTTTAATGTTCAGTGGTGTTTGAATAAACGCTGTCAGCATTGGTGAAACTCTAGCCTGAGGACAGTGAATGTGAACACACTATGGAAATGATGCTATAGTTTGCATGAGCTTCAGTCACTGGACACAAGACACTTTATTTAACTTGTCAGTCTTATCTTCCTCTTTTTTAAACCATAGCCTACTTTATTTGCAAAAAAACCTCCTCTTTGGTCCGACCTGTGTCGCAACATGTGGTCGTTCAGGTTTCGCTGGTTGTGCGAGTCCATGTCACTCATTTTCGGATAAACCCTGTTTTACATAATTACTTCTACTGCTTAAATGTAGGATGACTTACCGTGGTAAACCTTATTTACCCCCAAATTTCAATTAGCCTGCTGTTATACCGCGGTAAAATCATGATATATCGACTAATAATACGGGATCTTCATGAAACGATGTCCAAAACTTTCTGTCATTTTGTTTATTTGTTTATGATAGCGATTGATATGGTTCATTTCTTATTAAAAGCATGCATTTAACTACTTGTACTACTGCTTAAACTTAGGATGTTACACTTATACAAGTAGGCTACACGTGATTGTCTGAATCGCAGAAAAGCAAACGGCACTGTAAGGATTTACCGTGGTAAACCTAATTTACACCAACATTTTATTTAGCCAGCAGTTACCGCGGTAAAAATCATGACTATACGAGTCATTTTGTTTGTTTGTTTGTTTATTAATTACATTTTTATGTCAACGATGGATATGAAGTCATGGGTATGATTGATTTCGTATTAGAAACATGCACAACTCCACTTATTGTAATGGTTAAATGTTGCTCAGTTCTGTTTTGTTTATTTAAACATTTGTTTTTTATTTACCGTGTGATAAAGCTCCTATACAAGACTAGTTTCTGTCACTGAAATTCATTTGTTTAGTTTATTTTGACTGATAAATGTCTGATTTTGTTCTTACCTCGCACGCGTCCGACAGCAGAAGCTCGTGTCCTTTAACAGGTGTTTGTCTGGGGCGTGTGAGCGTCTTGTCTGTTTCTCACACACACACACACAGAGACCGGCTCGACCCGTCGCGCGGGGTCACATGTTTAGGGGGCGGGGCTTGAGGAGCCCCGAGGATACGTCGTCACACACGCGCCTGCAGCTACTCGGAAAACACTCGGGGCTTCACACAGAGATTGCTGGTGAATTTCACTGACCATTGCAAAGAAAGAAACATGAAACACGTTGAATTGAACGTGATATTATGAAGTAAGCAACATATCGTTTTTTATTAAAGGTAGACTAAACGCAGAGACATTGTGTGTTTAGCGGGTGACTGACAGGCATGATCAGAATGTGGTTGATTGAGATCTTTCTCTGTCTTTAGGGCATAGACATCAGTATATGACCTCAGGTGCTGTTCTCTCTCTCTCTCTCTCTCTCTCTCTCTCTCTCTCTCTCTCTCTCTCTCTCTCTCTCTCTCTCTGTGTGTGTGTGTGTGTGTGTGTGTGTGTGTGTGTGTGTGTGTGTGTGTGTGTGTGTGTGTGCGCGTGCGATTGCCGCTCCCTCAGCAGTTTCACTGACTGAACATCCAACCCATCGCGTCTCACACACACACACACACACACACACACACACACACACACACACACACACACACACACACACACACACACACTCACTCGACCGTAAACAGAAGCGTTGGGAAGTAAGCGGGTGACGACAGATGCAGGTCTACACACGTCAGCAGCTCCTGCATATGATTAATGCTGCAAAAATGACTCTATTTTTTGTATTAATATAATATTTATTTATTATTTTACTTAATATTTATTTATATTATTTATATGGTTTTATTACTTCGTTTTGTTTTTATTCGGGTTAATTAGTAATTCCTAATTATTACTTTTATGTACTTTTCGAGATGGTCACGTGTGGTGTTGCCGCCTCACTCGTCCAATCACAGCTGCGCTCGCTGAGCGACAGCGTTTCAGTCCAATCAAATGCCCGTCCGCGTTTTCTCTCGGCCAATCATCTTGCCGCTCCCGCCCTGACGCGGAAGTGATCTGTGTGCATGCGCTTATCAACACACACGCGACAGTGAGCGAAGAACCAAAACAGAGCTTATTACGGGGATATTCAACACCGTGAGAGCGGAATGAGCCCAGATTGAAGATCATCAGTGTGAGCACAGATACTGGAGCACAGATACTCGCGTGTGTGTGAATGTGAGTGTGTGTGTGTGAGAGAGAGATGAACGGCACTCAGGGGTCCAGTGCAGAGTCCGAGCACGAGGCAAAGCGGCCGTGCACGCGCACGCGCACATGGTCACATGACCGCAGTGAACCAGCAGAGGGCGACAGTGTTGCAGTGGTGAGTTACTCGAGTCTCGAATCACAGTATCATAACAAATCAGTCATAACAGTAGACAGCAAAATATCAATATCAGTGACAAGCAGGAATACACAAATATCAAGAAAAGTCATTTATTGTAATACGTCTCTGTGCATGCAAAATAGTTCACACATAGCGGTTTGTTAGTATTTAAGGAACCTTCAAATATTAAAACAATACCTCTGGTATTGAAATAAAATGCCAGTACATGTCAGAAATAAAACTATTCTATTCCATTGTGTCAGTGGTGGAACTAGGGTTTTATACAGGGGGTGGCCACTGCTACTTTCGGGGGTACACACACACACACACACAGTGGAAAAGCTTGTGGAAGGAATTGGGTCACTCTGTTTGTGTCTATAAGTGTTGAACATCCAACATATTTGCAGAAAACAAAGCTGAAGCACCAAGGAGATAAGATACCGCATGTGTCTGTTTTTTAAAATTTATTAGATATAGCAGGCATCAAGCAGACATGTCCTTGAAAAATGTAAAAAAATGTATTGCCCATCAATATAAAATCGTATCCTAGGAAAATTTAATACAACATAATTCTTTCTTTATAATAATTTATAATAAATCTTTCTAATTCTAATTATTTAATTTACAATTATTTTTTTGTGTTCACTTTTGGGTGAACTATCCTTTTAATCTGGCAAAATCATCTCAACTTAAATTCCTGAATTGGGTATGTGATTGACTGCCTGTGTCTGGTAGATGCTCTGACCTGTTGCTGGTTCTGAAGTCTGACCACACTGACTCTGACTAGATGTAAGGGCTGGGGTCTGTTTGCACCTGATCGGCCTGTTAGTCCAGTCATTTTAAGACAAAATGGGGGTCAACCTTGAACATATTGCAACAGAAGCAAACTCAACTGATTTTGTATCCTCAATATGTCCTGACTGAGTAAGGGGAAAAAAAGTCCAGAAGAATCCCATTAGGGGAAAGTTTCGAAAAAGACCCAAATATAGTCTATTCATACGCCTATTAATTCTTTCTCTCACGTGAATGGGGTAAACATTTTAACCTTTAGATCTCACCATGAAAATGACTGAGTTGATTACTTACATCAAGACAAACAAAAAATGTATTCCCAAGTTTTTTGAAATTGTTTGTTAACATGGACAAACGGTGCATAATCTAATTACGTATGTGCTAATTAGCATAAATACCACAACAGATCTAAACATTGGGTATAACCAGGTGAACATGTCTTGTTGAATCTTGTTGACATATAACAGTAAAATACTTAATGTTAAGGTCTGAATGAAACCCATTTAGGCTACCCATGAGCATTAATACATAGAGGCAGGAAGAAGTACTTTAGAAACCAGCCTTTAATAATGTTTAAGAGATGGGGTCTGGGTCCGTGGGACTGTTTCTGGGGGACGAGTCTGAGGGAAGAACAGGAGACAATGGTAAGGAGAATGCAGAAGACAAAAGGCAGGTAAAATAAAAAGTGAATCCCCAGAAACAGTTTTCGAAACTTTCCCCTAATGGGATTCTTCTGGACTTTTTGTTCCCTTACTCAGAACATAATGAGGATACAAAATTATTTGAGTTTGCTTCTGTTGCAATTTGTTCAACCTTTTTTCATAAAATGACTGGACTATGTTTGTGCTTAATTAAAAATAACTCTGATATCTCTCCCTTTCTTTTCATGTTTAATTGACCCTGTTCAAAAATATGACAAATTTAAAATATGATTCCAATCATATTCATATTCTAATCATCATCCAATTACCAACATTTTTATCTTAACTCTTTCTCGCCAGTATAAAATAAAATGGTGTTTTTGGTCATTTTCACAATTTCATGGCACCCCAGAATATTTTGTTGTATGAATATCTGAACATACCAAAAGAAAGAACAGACCCTGTGCTTTAAAAAAAAAAAAAAAAAAAGTTTTATTCTAGCTTCGTGCGTCTTTTTTTATCAACACTTGAATGTTGGCAAGTTTCATAAAAAGCAACATGAGCAAAAAGCTGAGAAAATCGCATTTTTATCAAAGACTACATCTAGATCAGATTCATAATGATGATCAAAACACAGTAGATCGAGTCCATCAACACCCTACACCCATAAAGCTTCATAGTCCTATAGTGATATCGCTTGTTTCTGCTCTTCTTTGCCTGCGTTTTGATCTCCTACCCTCACATTAGCTAGAACATTTGTGTACTGTAACGTACACACGGCAAGGTACTGTATGTGCGTGTATTAGGCCTAATGTAGGCTATTCGGAGATAACCACCCTGATGCTAAACTTTAAAAACTTACTTCAAATATGATGTTTTCTTATTCGGTGAAGTTCGGTATCTTGCAACCATCTCTCGTCCTCTGCCCGTCCGTTTGAAAACTGCGCGCGCGCCGCGCTGCCGGCGAATGTAATTTTTTTTTTTTTTTTTTAAATCAGCATCAGCAACTGCCAGTAGCAAATAAAATTTTGGGTTGGCACCCGGGGTGGCCAATCACATGTCAGGGGTGTCCACCCCGGACCCCCCTCTGGCTCCGCCACTGCATTGTGTTCTGTTATAGTCTGATGTGCTCTATTCTGTTCCATTTATATACTGTTGTTTTCTATATTTCAGTTGTAATCAAAATTATTCAACCCCGATTGCAAATCAGGTTTATTGGCAAAATTTACAGACTTTCAGATGTTTGCAAAGAACAAATCATATAAAAAAAATTTAAATAGCTCAACTCAACAAATGTTTCAAGTGACTTCCACTTCAAGTGCAACTGAAAATTAGGGCTGGGCATCGTTCAGAATTTTTCGATCCGGTGCCAATTTCGATACCTCAGTTTCGATACCGATTCCTAACGATACTTTTTTCGATACCATATGTTTTAAAATTAATTTCAACATCAACAAAAATACATTAAACACAAAGCTTTTATTTTCCACCTTAATTGTGAATCAAAACAGTTATCAAAATAAAATAAAAAATCTGGTAAAACTACTCACTTAGCATGTCCACAAAACGTATATTTTTCTCTCCGTTTTGGCCTTCCGTCCACACGGAGACGGCGTTTTTATTAATGAAAATGAAGCTTTTTTGAAAACGCACTCCATAGTGGATACATTTGAAAACGCGGCAATACATGAGAGCAGTTGCGTTTTAGACCAAACATACGGTGACTGCGTGCGACCTGGACCGCATCAGTGAATGGTGAGATATTTTACTAAATAAAATTATCCTGTCAGACGAATTGCGCGATAACTTCATTATTTATTTTTCCATCTGAATCATATCAGTGATCTTTGGTGGGGATTAACACATGCGCAGTAAGGTGAATTAAGCGTTTTCAGGCGTTTCTCAAAAGTTTCTCATCCACACTGAAACGTCCGAAAACGCCTGAAAACGCTAGTGTGGACGGAGAGCGTTTATAAACGAAAACGCCGTTTTCAAATGTATCCGGATTAATGTAGACATAGCCTAACATTAATAAAATGACTGCCTGTCAGTCAGTCATCAGGGGAGAGAAAACACCATTGTGGCTGCTTGTTTAGTAAGAGGAAGTGTAACGTCAACAGCACCGCGACCGCTTTCTGCTCGCCATTAAATTAATATCATATCGCAGCAAACGCTGTCTGCGTGAAGTTTTAAAAAACTGTTACCACACTTGAGACCAACCGTGACTCTCTGTGACTTCAGCAAAACTGCAAACAGTTTAATCCGCTTACGCGCTCAGATGGAACCGAAATTTGGCACCGAAAGATAAAGAATTTTTCGATACTCATAGAATTGGAGTATTTTTTTCGATACCATAAAAGTATCGAAGTTCGGTACCCAGCCCTACTGAAAATGCAACTTTTTATAATTTCTGCAGTATCAAAATTATTCACCCCCCTAAATAGAAACCCTCACAACAGCACAAATCTGCAGATGTTGTCTCACTAATCAAGGGCTTCATTAGCTTCACCAGGTGTGCTTGAGCTAGAACACATGACATATCTGAACTGAACAGCTTTGTTGAGTGTCATGTTTGACTGCATGTGTTAGAAACGTGGAATAATAAGTCGTGTGTGTGTGTGTTTTGTGTGTGTGTGTGTTTCAGTCAGTGATCATGCCCGTGTATAATGCGTCTGATTGGCTAGATGAGTGTCTGCAAGCGATACTGGAGCAGGATTTCCCAGGCCGTATGGAGCTGTCCGTGTATGACGACGGCAGTACGGTACACACACACACACACACACACACACACACACACACTGAATATGAGTATCAGTCTGAAGAATATGTTCGAACAGCGTCTCGTGTGTGTGTCAGGATAACTCCAGAGAACTGATCGAGGGATGGAGGCAGAGGTTCGAGGACAGAGGCGTTTCACTGGTGATCTCAGGACACAACGCATCCAGCCCACGAGGAGGTGTGTGTGTGTGTTTATATGTGTTGGTGAGAGCTAGGGTGTGTGTGTGTGTGTGTGTGTGTGTGAGAGTGAGAGAGTGTGTTTATATATATATGTGCGTGCGTGCGCGTGTGTGTGTGTGTGTGTGTGTGTGTGTGTGTGTGCGTGCGTGTGTGTGTGTGTGTGTGTGTATGTGTATCTGCACTTATTCCTGGAGAGCTCAAGGACTCTACATTTACATGTTTATCTTGACACACGTGTGTGAAGCTCACGCGACATTAAACAGACACACACACTCTGTTCATGCGCTTCAGAAATCAAAAGAAGTTTCTTATCAGTGTTTAGTTGGTGTCAGGATCTTAAAACATCTCCGTGTTTGGCATACCGAGCTTTCAGCATCACACACACACACCTGTAGACGAACACGTCACACACACACTGAGATCTGTTTGAGAGAGCGCAGGCCGCCTCAACCGGATTAACTTCAGTAAAGTAACCGATCTGAAGCAGAAACAGACGGTGACTGTGACACGCATGACGTGTATGTGTGTGTGTGTGTGTAGTTTGGGTTGACAGCCAGACAAATGTTTCAAGTTTCATTGGTATTCATTTTGATTGACAGTCAGGTTGAACACTGATCAGTAACTGTTTCAAATGTGCTGATAGTAAAATACTTCACAGAAAGTCTCAGAAATGGGAAAGAAAAACATTATGTTCTATATTTTTTTGGTTTTGAGATGAAATCCCCCAGTTGTGGTTGAACACAATATCTAGATGACAGCTCTAGTGGACTAAAGTCTTATGTGTGTATGCTTTTTTTTTTTGTAGTTGGATTTGCTAAAAACCAGGCGGTGTGTCAGAGCTCTGGACGATTCCTCTGCTTTCAGGACGCGGTGAGTGTGTGTGTGTGTGTGAGACAGAGAGAGAGAGTGTGTAACATGTACCACCTGTGATGTAAATACGCTCCCAGCATCCGTGTGTTTGACAGGCCTGTCAGAGGAACTCAACTAATGACTGAAGTGTGTGTGTGAAGGTGAAATAAGTTCATGAATGCATGTAAATCCAATCCAGCTTGTGTTTGGGCTCCTCCAGTGTGTGTTAAAGATCTCATGACGTTCACTACAGAAACACATGCTTCAGATTCAGTGACTGTAAAACCTCCCCTGCGGCGTGAAAGAAACACACACACACACACACGTCTGTTTTTCTGTCATAATGGGGACTTTTTTCCACTGTGTTGTTTTTATACTGAGGCTTTCTCTGCCAGGTCAGGTTTTAATAAAGAACTGGAGCTCAGATCTATAGGGTTGTGTTGTAATATCCTGCAGTGTCACGACCTCTGGCTCAGCGTGTGTGTGTATCTCACACTGATGTTGTGTAATCAGATCAGATCTGTGATGGTGAAGCTGATGTTTCTGTGAGAGTCTCTCCTGCAGAGCCGCTGGAGTCCAAGTGTGTCGCAAGAAAGAGCGTGAGACCGAAACACGTCTCTCACTCGTCTGTCTTCATTCACTCCTTCACACACCTGTGTGACTGGATTATAGTGTAGAAGATATTCAGTGCAATGCTCAAGCTGCTCGTTTCCATTTAACAACAGTTCAAAAAAGTGTAAAAAGCACCATAAAAGTAGTTGAAATGGTTGAAACTCCGTTTTTTTATCGTTTGGCTAAAATCTCATGTTATAAAAGATGAAGTGCTTCACACTGGCTATTTAAAGCAACACTATGTAACTTTTCAACCTTCATAATATATTTCCAAGATCCTTGTGATGGTACATCGACTTACAATAGGTTGAATGACACGTCTGCCATAGCCTGACAGGGTCTGTATCGCTTTTACTGGCACTATGTAACTTCGGGGTTCGGGTAGTAACCAGAGCACAAAAAGAACTACAAAATTCGACTGCTTTACGGCATACGTCACTTCCCCCACCACTTCGTCAAATTTGGACGTGAGAGGCCAACCAGCGTTTGTTTTCGGCTTTCGTGCGTATGTTTTTGTCATGGGGGTTGTTTACACCTGGCCACTTCATGCGTTTTCTCAGATCGGATAGCTATCCGATCGTGAAAAGTCCAGGTTTAAATGCCCTCCGAAACGCATTTGAGACGGATTTGAATCCGATCCCTCAAACCACTTCAGGAGGAGATCTGAGACGCATTCCAGACGAAACTGGACAAGTGTAAATGCATATGGTTTTTGAAGCCACATATGTAAATTGTACTCCTCCCAAAAATGCTAAAAAAAAAAAGCGTTGTATAGGTTATATGTTATATCCAGATATGACGACGCGCTGGAACACGCATCACCGCAGATGAGCAACTGCATCAAGCCAACGTGCAAACTATCGCAAATCAAAGTGAAAGTAAGTCGCAGACGCTTATCACACAATCTTCATCATTAAAAGTAAAGAAACGAAATGATCTTACCAGGGCTGTCACTGCTCTCTCTTATTGCGGTCTTTGATTTTGAAATTTTAGCTGATGATCTATAAAATGCAGCTCATATCTGTTGCTTTTGGTGACGTGAACTCCATTAAATCTGCATATAGCGTGAGAATTGAAGACCGAATTTAAATCTGTTTCGCAAAAATACATTTATGTGACCAGGTGTAAATGGAATCGTTTTGATAAATCAGATAGCTATGCCTCACGAATTAGTTTGCCAGCTGAACTCAGGTGTTGTGAGGTGTATTTATCACGTAGTCCTGAGGGATATCAGACGCTGTTGATTGATTCCTGCGATCATGAGAACAGCTTTCAATATCTCACATAATTATCATAAATAAGCCTAACGTAGAGGTTGTAAATAGTGTAAACGAGCACAATTTGCAAACTATTATGATAAATTGCAATAATCATGTCTAATGACATCATAACGGCCAATGTTATGAAATAATGCGACGTACATTTAACTTAATTGATGTTATCTGGCATTTTGTAATGTTTACATTCCAATAAAAACAACACAAATTAAATTATACAGTAGGCCTAGACTATAGACTATTTACTTGTGATTTAGCTGCAATCATGTAAAAATGTTATAATATAATATATTTACGACAGTGCAAGTATTCCACAGCGACTCTAGGGGTCGCTGTTTGACAAAAACACAATTTCTACTTAGTGTGGCTTTAAGGCACTATTGGCTGACTATACACTCTTTTCCGCTCCTCGACTACATAAAACACTAGCCTTTATATAAATATAGTGTTTCTTGAGTGAAGAACATTCAAACAACCAGTTATTTATTTATCCTTGCATTGCAAACAAGCAGAGACAGTGCAAACTGAGTGCAAGACTTCATTCACTATAGAAGTGGGCGGAGTTATGAGGTTTGACTGACAGTTTGAGGAGCCAATGGAATTACAAGGTTTAGTCGCAAGCTTTTTTTTTAATACCTCTCATTGGCTAAATATTTGCAAAACCCACAGACAGACATAGTATTGATTTATGGAAAAAAGACGAAATATGGACATATGAGGTTTCTGCTCAACAGTGATAAATAACCCTGAATACACTCTTACAGGGTGGCCGCGGATCCTTAAAAAGTCTTAAAATGTCTTAAATAAAGTTTTCCTAATAAAAGGCCTTAAAAAGTCTTAAAATGTCTTAAATTCAGATTCGATAGGTCTTAAATATTTCTGGTCACGTTACGTTACCGCTAAAATTTCTCCAGTCTGACGGACCTAATACAAGTGAAGCATCGAATCGCGAGAATGATTCAGATTTTATTACATAAACAGCTATTGATAATGATAATGTAGGCTTTTTCTGGTAACGCTGTTGAGGCTCGCGCTGCTTGTCTCTCTGTGATAGATTTTATGACAAATGAGCATAACGGCAAACATAAAAAACTCCCAGAAGAAACATACTGAGGTAAAAATGTATTTATAACATGTGATATAGTTAAGTAACATAACATGACGGGAGCTATTTTGCTGAATATTCTCTCGATTGCAAATGTTACATTGATTTTAGTTCAACAAACAAGTAGTGCAGGGCTCGAATTTCGGTCTTCTATCAGCTCGTGAAGAGCTCCAGGCGGCGATAATACACTCTCGGGTTTCGGGAGTCGGGATAGACGGAATTGTCACTTGCATAATCGGGCCAGCATTGCATCATGAGTAACTAAAGTTTACCATTTGCACGTCTTTTAAAGTTTTACCAGTTTAAACATTCACGCGATTTGAAACTATTCTGTACTTGCGCGCTGTCTGAGAGATGTTTTTTTTCACACATACATAGAGTAAAGCCGCCTCACAAACAGCTCACGGGTAACAAAAGTTATTTTTCGTGGATTTGATCGCTTTAACAGTCAAAAACATGAGGAAATGATGTTAATTTAGGTCTTGGTGAGTATCCTCTAAACACAGTCGGTTATTTCTTAAATAAGCATAAATCGCACATGACCGTATAATGACACAGGATCCGTGCACTAGCTCTTAAAGGGATACTCCACTTTTTTCGGAAATATGCTAATTTTACAACTCCCCCAGAGGTAAACAGTTGAGTTTTACCGTTTTAGAATCCATTCAGCCGATCTCCGGGTCTGACGGTACCACTTTTAGCATAGCTTAGCATAGATCATTGATTCTGATGAGTCCAGTAGCATTTCTTTCAAAATGACCAAAGAGTTTCAATATTTTTCCTATTTAAAACTTGACTCTTCTGTAGTTAAACCGTGTACTAAGATCGACGGAAAATGAAAAGTTGCGATTTTCTAAGCCTATATGGCTAGGAACTATACTCTCATTCCTGCGTAATAATCAAGAAACTGTGCGGCCGTACCATGAGTGCAGCAGGCGTAATGATATGACGCAGCGCCTGAAAATAGGTCTAATAGGTTAGACAAACTTAGTCCCGGTCACGTTGGAAGAAGTTACCGAGCTGGGGACTATTTTCAGGCGCTGCGTCATATCATTACGCCTGCTGCACTCATGGTACAGCCGCACAGTTCCTTGATTATTACGCCGGAATGAGAGTAGTTCCTAGCCATATAGGCTTAGAAAATCGCAACTTTTCATTTTCCGTCGATCTTGGTACACGGTTTAACTACAGAAGAGTCAAGTTTTAAATAGGAAAAATATTGAAACTCTTTGGTCATTTTGAAAGAAATGCTACTGGACTCATCAGATTCAATGATCTATGCTAAGCTATGCTAAAAGTGGTACCGTCAGACCAGGAGATCGGCTGAATGGATTCTAAAACGGTAAAACTCAACTGTTTAACTCTGGGGGAGTTGTAAAATGAGCATATTTCCGAAAAAAGTGGAGTATCCCTTTAAAGGGACAGCAGACATATGTGTCTGTCATTAATTTGGTTGTCAAAACAACAAACCATAGCTTTCATTTTAAGGAATCAGGATTAATAGCCTATGTATTTAATTTAGTCAGGACTAAAATACTACCCAGTGTTATTTTACATTTGATTACTTTATGTCTCTGTAGTATTTCTGAATACTAGTGTTAGACCTAAGCAAAAACTTTTCTCTTTATTTCTATTTATTGGTAGCCTATCTTTATTCTATTGTATTTATTTGTGCTACTTTTTTCAATTTAATTCAAAGATTGAAATCAAGCTTCATTGTGTTGTGTAAATTCTTAAGAACAAGATTACCCCATTGTAAAAATGCAATGAGTGAGCATACATTAGGCGAGATACATGTAATTAAAAAAAAAGTCTAAACTCCCCCCTCAAATTAAAAATCCCCCCCCCCCCCCCCATAAGAATCACCTAAGGGGGGATTCCCCCCCCCCATTTTCCAAAATGAAATTCAGGCCCTGAGTGAATATTAAATTATTTCAATTACTTAGGTTAAATATTACATATACGCATGTAATATAATGTGTATTTCCATCACAGGTTTGGTCTTAAATTTAATTCAAAGTGGCATTAAAAAGGTCTTAAAAAGTCTTAAATTTAACTTGTTTATATCTGTAGACACCCTGTCTTAACAACTAAAGACTTCAAAAGGTGTTTTTGTTTGTTTGTTTTTTTCACAGTGATGCCATAGAAGGCCATTTTGGTTCTCCGAAAAAGATTTGCGTAACAAATGAAGAACATTTTAATGATCTAAAGAACCGTTGTTGACTATAAAGAACCTTTAGTGGAATGGAAAGATTTTTGTGGAATGAAAAAAGTTCCGTGGAATTCAAAGGTTCCTCATGGAACCATCAGTTCCAGTAAAGAATCTTTATTGAATTCTTTGGTGAATAAATAAAGACCCTTTCCAAAAAATTTGAATATCATGGAAAAGTTTATTTATTTCCATAATTCCATTCAAAACGTTAAACTTCCATAGATTATAGATTCAGGGCCCACAACTTAAACGATTTCAAGTATTTAGTTGTTTATTTGTACATAATTTGGGCTTCCAGCTCATAAAACCCACGAAAACAGGATTTCAAAAAATTAGAATATATCATGAAATCACACAGTAATTACACCATGGTCATTGAACCAGGTTGTGGTTCTTTTGGCAGTGTGGGCAGGTGCAAATCCTGCTGGAAAATGAAGTCAGCATCTCCATAAAGCTTGTCTGCTGAAGGAAGCATGAAGTGCTCTGAAAATGTCCTGGTAGACGGCTGCGTTGAGTGGACAGCACAGTGTACCAACACCAGCCGATGACATGTGCTCCCCAAACCAACACAGACAGTGGAAACTTCACACTGGACTTCAAGCATCTTGGATTGTGTGCCTCTCCATTCTTCCTCCAGACTCTGGGACCTTGGTTTCCAAATGAGATGCAAAATTTGCTCTCATCAGAAAAGAGGACTTTGGTCCACTGTGCTTTATTAAATCCAGAGTCAACGCAGCCGTCTACCAGGACATTTTCAGAGCACTACATGCTTCCTTCATTTTCCAGCAGGATTTGCACCGGCCCACACTGCCAAAAGAACCAAAACCTGGTTCAATGACTATGGTATCACTGTGTAATTACTGTGTGATTTCATGTAATATTCAAATTTTTTGAAATCCTGTTTTCGTGGGTTTTATGAGCTGGATTTAGATGATGTACAAATAAACGACTAAATACTTGAAATCGTTTAAGTTGTGGGCCCTGAATCTATAATCTATGGAAGTTTAACGTTTTGAATGGAATTATGGAAATAAATAAACTTTACCATGATATTAAAATTTTTTGGAAAGGGTCTGTAAATGTTGGGTGAATAAATCAGGACAGAAAATCCTTTAATAACAAATGAATAAAGTGCAGATTATTTCTGTTGTGTGTGTGTGTGTGTGTGTGTGTGTGTGTGTGTGTGTGTGTGTGTGTGTGTGTGTGTGTGTGTGTGTGTGTGTGTGTGTGTGTGTGTGTGTGTGTGTGTGTGTGTGTGTGTGTGTGTGTGTGTGTGTGTGTTTGTGACTGATCCTGAAACGCCCTCACACTCTTCCTGGTGTAACTGCACTAGTTCTGTCAGATGCAGTGTTACGTCTGCTGAATCAGAGTCAGCCCTGCTTGAGGTTTACAGGAACGCCAGGAATTCTGTGATTGGGAACACAGAGACGTTTCAGCAAAATGATCGAATGCTTCGTTTCATTATTTTATGTGTTTCGCTGCTGTGTTTAGATGTAAGGAGGAACAACCATCTGATCACTGGCACAAATACTTGATGAATATATTCATTTAATATGCCAGAAACATCTGATTCTCATTTGTGATGTTTTGACTAAAAGAACAGTTGTGATGATGTCGTGTGTTTCAGGATGATGTCGTGTGTGTTTCGTGATGATGTCGTGTGTAGGGCTGCAACTAACGATTATTTTGATAATCGATTAATCGGACGATTATTTTTTCGATTAATCGATTAATCGGATAGGGTTTTTTTAATTCAATTTGATTTTTGTTTATAACTAAATAAAACCCTAAATCAGGGTATTTATGTGTAAAAGTGTACTTTAAAAAGTGCAAAAGCCACACATTGAGTTTTACTAATATAATCTTACATTTTTACATTTTAAACCCCAAACACAAAAGTTTGTCCAGTTTTTAAACAGTAAAACTTCTTTAAATATCCAAAATATAAATAAACAAAACAAAATATTGGGTTGCGCTGCTCATATAAACTTCACATTATGAAATTAGGACACAAACATGTTTGTAATAAGATATTAAGCAGCAGATTTTGAATTCCAATGTAGAATGCGATCTGTTATTTCTTGATAACAGACCGCTGCGAAGTATAACACACCAGAAAAACAGAGCGTTGCTATGGACACAGGATTCTAACCGTAGAGACGGAACGGACTATTTTCTTTAGCGGAAGCAATACAATCATTTTTAAATCAAGAAACTCCTTTTTAAATCAATATTTTGTGTAAAATTATTGATTTATTTGGTGGGTAGCCATGTAATAAGCGGGATTATCCCTTACATAGTAGACAAATGCTATAAAAAGAGAGCGGAATGGAGGTACGCAGCTGACAACAGGCTTGATTAAAAGTACAGGAAAAATTATGTATTACTGCACAAGCATTCGCTGAAAACCACTGACTACAGTGACTAAAAAACAATATTTTACTGCTGCTGTTATTAACTGCCTTTATATTTAGTGCTTCACTTTGTAAACACCATTTAATTTAACCTATTTCGGCGGTAGCGCTATTTTAATCCATCACTTATGTTGCGAGCGAACTGATTGCGCAACCTGATGCTCGATACAAAATAGATCTAGTGTGACTGTCCCGAAGTTAGTAAACAAAGCTGTTTACACAGTAGCATTGAATTAAACTAGACTATACCATTTTCACATCTTCATATAATGAGAATACAGTTTTTGCTTGCCGTGCTGATGTTTCTCTCCGATTACTCTCTGCCATTTCGCGTGACTGCGTTGTCATGAAAGTGACGTCATCAGTAACGCTCCCCGTGACGTGAGCAGACCAACTAATCGACAATGACATTCGTTGACAACGATTTTCATAATCGATTATTATCGATTTTATCGATTAGTTGTTGCAGCCCTAGTCGTGTGTTTCAGGATGATGTTGTGTGTGTTTCGTGATGATGTCATGTGTGTTTCGTGATGATGCCGGGGTTTTTCAGGATGATGTCATGTGTGTTTCGTGATGATGCCGGGGTTTTTCAGGATGATGTCATGTGTGTTTCGTGATGATGTCGCTGGTGTTTCAGGATGATGTCATGTGTGTTTCGTGATAATGTCATGTGTGTTTCGTGATGATGGCGGGGTTTTTCAGGATGATGTCATGTGTGTTTCGTGATGATGTCGCGTGTGTTTCAGGATGATGTCGTGTGTTTCGTGATGATGTCGTGTGTGTTTCAGGATGATGTCATGTGTGTTTCGTGATGATGTCATGTGTGTTTCGTGATGATGGCGGGGTTTTTCAGGATGATGTCATGTGTGTTTCGTGATGATGTCGCGTGTGTTTCAGGATGATGTCGTGTGTTTCGTGATGATGTTGTGTGTGTTTCAGGATGATGTCATGAGGCCTCAGAGAGTTCGGCTACAGTATGAAGCTGCTGCACTCAATCCCACCGCGGTGAGTTTCAAATAAATGTTGTTCTTTACAAGTTTATATTCATCAAAGAATCCTGACAAATAATATGAAACTGTTTTATAAAACAAATCATAAATATTTCTTGAGCATCAAATCATCATATTCGAATGATTTCTGAAGGATCATGTGACACTGAAGACTGGAGTAATGATGCTGAAAATTCAGCTTTGATCACAGGAATACATTACACTTTACTATATATTCACATAGAAAACAGCTATTATACATTGTAATAATATTTCACATTTATTCGAAATATGTACCACGTTCTTAATCCATGTCAAGAAAAACATAGTTTAATGTTATTTTTCAAAAGCAGCAGCAGTTATTTTTACAGCCAGTGTTTTGCGAGGGTTTGGTTTGTTGCTTTGACCTTTGACCTCAGGTCACAGCGGGCGTAACGGCGACAGACTGAAGACCTGCGGCGCTAAACTAACAGAGAAACACTGAGCTGAGTGTGTGTGTGTGTGTGTGTGTGTGTGTGTGTGTGTGTGTGTCTGTGTCTGTTTACGTCAGAGAGGAAATGAGACGGACAAGTGAAAGCGTGTGTTGTGTTTGGTTGAAGGTGTGTGTGTGAGAGAGAGAGAGAGAGAGAGAGCGAGCGAGCGAGTGTGTGTGTGTGTGTGTGTGTGTGTGTGTGGTCTTAAACCCAATTTATACTTCTGCGTCGAACTCATGCCGTAGCTACATTGTAGGCTGTGTCTAGCGCGCGTACCCTTCGGCGTACCCTGACGTGCACCTCTCCAAAAATGTAACAATGCGTCAATTCTACGCGGACGCAAGCGCTGTGATTGGTCTGCTTGAACCGCTCCCTCAGGTGTCACATGCTCCCTCTGCATGTGTAATTTCGCGTTAACGTGGACAACGATGCAGAAGTATAAATGAAAACCCAACGCGTAGCGGCTCCGGCGTAGGTCCAACGCAGAAGTATAAATCAGCCTTAAAGGGATAGTTCACTTTGAAATTAAATTTTGGTATGTTTTAGCTTACCTCAAGGGCATCCAAGATGTAGGTGTCTTTTTTTCCGCAGTAGTTTCAATTTTGATATTTTTAGGTCAAACCGTTCTTGTCTGTCAGTCATATAATGCAGGTCGATGGTCACTGTCTCAAAGAGCATGCACAGAGTCCAAATTAAAACAATTCCCCATCGTCCAAATTAAACAATTCCCCATCGTAAGTACACATTGATGGCCTAAGACACGAAACGAGCGGTTTGTGTGAGAAAACGAACAGTATTTATATAGTTTTTACCTCTTGAACACAGCTGCGTCCAAATGATCTGAGAGCGCGGGCAGGTATAGATATATACACTAGATGTCGCATTGGCTACTGCGTCACCTTCATCTTGGATGCCCTTGAGGTAAGCTAAAACATACCAAAATTTAATTTCAAAGTGAACTATCCCTTTAAGGGTGTAACTTGAGTTTGTCTTGTGATCAGCTCTGTCATTGCTGTATCTGGTGAATGATGGTTCCTGTTCAGCTTAAACACACTTGTATGCGAATGAAACATTTATATCTTGTATTACATGTTACATACACTCACCTAAAGGATTATTAGGAACACCTGTTCAATTTCTCATTAATGCAATTATCTAATCAACCAATCACATGGCAGTTGCTTCAATGCATTTAGGGGTGTGGTCCTGGTCAAGACAATCTCCTGAACTCCAAACTGAATGTCAGAATGGGAAAGAAAGGTGATTTAAGCAATTTTGAGCGTGGCATGGTTGTTGGTGCCAGACGGGCCGGTCTGAGTATTTCACAATCTGCTCAGTTACTGGGATTTTCACGCACAACCATTTCTAGGGTTTACAAAGAATGGTGTGAAAAGGGAAAAACATCCAGTATGCGGCAGTCCTGTGGGCGAAAATGCCTTGTTGATGCTAGAGGTCAGAGGAGAATGGGCCGACTGATTCAAGCTGATAGAAGAGCAACTTTGACTGAAATAACCACTCGTTACAACCGAGGTATGCAGCAAAGCATTTGTGAAGCCACAACACGCACAACCTTGAGGCGGATGGGCTACAACAGCAGAAGACCCCACCGGGTACCACTCATCTCCACTACAAATAGGAAAAAGAGGCTACAATTTGCACGAGCTCACCAAAATTGGACAGTTGAAGACTGGAAAAATGTTGCCTGGTCTGATGAGTCTCGATTTCTGTTGAGACATTCAGATGGTAGAGTCAGAATTTGGCGTAAACAGAATGAGAACATGGATCCATCATGCCTTGTTATCACTGTGCAGGCTGGTGGTGGTG
>NC_138727.1:57842361-58019050 GCF_965113295.1 Leuciscus leuciscus
ACACACACACACACACACACATCCAGTGGGCAACATCTCTGAGCCGTTACGAAACACTCGGCCAGCCCAGTGTCAGTCTCTGAACATGGACAGACTCACACACACACACAGACACTCTCTCTCACACACAGACACTCTCTCACACACACACACACACACACACACACACACGTGACCTTTGAGGCTGGATTAGTGAGATCAACAGGTTTTAGTATATTAGGCAAGGCAAGGCAAGGCAAGGCAAGGCAAGTTTATTTATATAGCACATTTCATACACAATGGCAATTCAAAGTGCTTTACATAGAAGAAATTAAAATAATAAAAAGAAATAAGAATAATTAAAACAGTTTAGAAAAATAAGAAATAAAAAACAGTACAAACAGTCGGACGAACATTTGTACAGTGCTCATTCAGTAAATGCATAGTTAAACAGATGTGTTTTGAGTCTGGATTTGAATGTGACTACAGTAGGAGCACATCTGATCTCCTCTGGAAGCTGGTTCCAGCTGCGGCTGGCATAATAGCTAAAAGCAGACTCGCCATGCTTAGAGTGAACCCTTGGTATTTCAAGCTGATATGATCCTAATGATCTGAGTGATCTGTTGGGTTTATATTCAGTGAGCATATCTGCAATGTATTGAGGTCCTAGGCCATTGAATGATTTATATACCAGTAATAATACTTTAAAATCAATCCTAAGTTTAACTGGGAGCCAGTGTAAAGACCTGAGGACTGGTGTGATATGTTCATATTTTCTGGTTCTGCTCAGAATCCTAGCGGCAGCGTTCTGTATGAGCTGCAACTGTCTGATGGTCTTTTTGGGAAGGCCAGTGAGGAGTCCATTACAATAATCCACCCTGCTGGTGATGAAAGCATGCACAAGTTTCTCTAAGTCTTGTCTGGAAACAAAGCATCTAATTCTTGCAATATTTTTCAGATGATAGTATGCTGATTTAGTTATTGCTTTGACATGACTACTGAAACTAAGCTCTGACTCTAGTGTCACACCAAGATTCCTGACTTGATTTTTGGTTGTTTGACCCCTAGAGTGAAGGTATGCGTTCACCTTGAGAACTTCATCTTTGTTTCCAAACGCAATGACTTCAGTTTTGTCTTTGTTTAACTGAAGAAAGTTTTGACACATCCAACTGTTGACTTCATCAATGCATTGGCACAGGGAGTCAATGGGGCTATAATCGTTGGGCGATAGGGCTAAGTAGAGCTGTGTGTCGTCTGCATAGCTGTGGTAAGCAATTTGGTTATTTCTCATTATTTGGCTCATTGGGAGCATATACAGGTTGAACAGGAGTGGCGCAAGAATTGAGCCTTGAGGGACTCCGCATGTCATGGGTGTCCACTCAGACTTATGGTCTCCTATACTCACATAATAACCTCTCCCATCTAAGTATGACCTGAACCATTTTAGGACTATCCCAGAAAGCCCCACCCAGTTTTCCAGCCTGTCCAGAAGTATGTTGTGATCGACAGTGTCAAATGCAGCACTGAGGTCGAGTAGTACCAGCACTGATAATTTGCCTGAGTCAGTATTTAAGCGAATATCGTTTATTATCTTTATGAGCGCTGTCTCTGTGCTGTGGTGCGGTCGGAAACCAGATTGAAAATTGTCAAAGTATCCATTCGAGCATAAGAATTTGTTCAGCTGATTGAAGATAACTTTTTCAATGATCTTACCTATGAAAGGAAGATTTGAGATTGGTCTATAGTTGCTTAATATGGTCTTATCCAGATTGCTCTTTTTCAGGAGGGGCTTGACAACTGCAGTTTTTAGGGAGTTTGGAAAACTCCCAGAGAGAAGTGAAGCATTTACCACTTCTAGAAGATCTGCTTCTAAACTGTTTAACACACTTTTGAAAAAAGATGTGGGAAGTGTGTCAAGAGCGCAGGTTGATGTTTTAAGGTGCTGTACGGTTTCTTCCAAAATTTTGCCATCAATTTCTTTGAAATCAGACATAGTAACTACTTTCTCAGGTGGTTTGATCTGTCTGACCCCAGCGCAACTCAAGGATGTGCTGATCACCTTTCTGATATTATTGATTTTGTCAGAGAAGAAGGAAGCAAACTCACTGCACTTGCTGTCTGAGAGCATTTCACTGGGAATCTGGCTTGGGGGGTTTGTCAGTCTCTCTACAGTAGCAAAAAGAGTGCGTGTGTTGTTTAAATTACTGTTTATAATATTTGAGAAGAAAGTCTGTCTAGCTTTGCCTAGTTCCATATTGAAAGCATGAAGGCTGTCTTTGTAGATGTTATAATGGACTACAAGTTTTGTCTTCCGCCACATGCGCTCTGCTTTTCTGCATTGTCTTTTCATATTTTGCACTGCTGTTGAGTTTCTCCAAGGTGCTTTTTGTCTGCCACTCTTCTTCCTGACTTTCACAGGAGCAATATCATCAATTACACCTTTAACTTTTGAGTTAAAAGAATCAAGGAGAAAATCAACAGAGTCAGCAGATATGCTTGGTGTTAAAGATATAGCCTTCATAAATAGGACACTAGTGTTCTCATTTAAGCATCTCTTCTTGACAGACACAGATCTAGCTTCAGTGGCAGGAGAGATCAATATATCAAAGAAAATACAGAAATGATCAGACAGTGCTACATCCTTAATAACAATCGATGAAATGTTTAGACCCTTACTGATAAGTAAATCTAGAGTGTGTCCACGATTGTGTGTGGGTCCATGTACATGCTGAGTCAGATCAAAAGTTTTTAAAACAGTTTTGATTTCTTTTGCCATATTATTTTCTGCATTATCTATATGGATGTTAAAATCTCCAGCAATGGCAAAACAGTCAAACTCTGAGGTAATTGTTGATAACAGTTCTGTAAAGTCCTCAGCAAAGGCTGGAGAGTATTTTGGAGGCCTGTAAATAATGAAAAGTAAAATGCGTGGAGCACCTTTTAACACAATACCCAGATATTCGAAAGACAAGTAATTCCCAAATGATATTTGCTTACATTGATAGATATCTTTAAAAAGAGCAGCTAGACCCCCACCTCTCTTAACAGCTCTGCAGACACTCATAAAAGTAAAGTTAGGAGGGGCTGTTTCATTGAGGATTGTTGCACTGCAGCTGGCTTCTAGCCAGGTTTCATTTAGAAGCATAAAATCCAGGTTGTTTGTGGTTATTAAGTCGTTGACTAGAAGTGATTTATTTTTAAGTGAGCGAATGTTTAAAAGAGCTAACTTAACAGACTTACTTTTCCCCACAGCAATATTAGTTTGACGTGTAATAGGCACCAGATTAGTTGGGTTTGCTGTACGGCTATTGAAGGCCTTAGACTTTCTATCATGTAATAGAACAGCAATAGAGAAAGATACAGGCACACTGGGTTCCCGCTTGTTTTGTAAACATTTGAGAAAGTTACTGTTATCAAAACGGGGACCCGACACATATCACTGAGAGCTTTGAGCAGTTGTTTTTGGTTCACCTCGAGCAGAAGGAGGAGGGTGTGGGCCCTGGCGTTGTGGCAGAGGCCGAAGAGCTCTCACAGGAGGAGGGGGAGGGTGAGCTGGGCCTGCAGGCTTTGGTGGTAGTGGTGCCTGTCTTTTTTTAGTTGGTATCTGGGGGCTTGCAGCAAAAGAGTGGGATAGTCTGGTTCCAGCATGCACCAGTTCTTCCATTCTCTGTGAGAAGCACAGTAGTGGCGTTGCAGGGGAGAGGGAGAAAGTGTCTGGTGAAAGGGGCTGTTGCTCTGGTGTTATAGGAGGCTGTAATATGCTGTCCTGGCTTCCCTGGCTGTTTTCCAGGAAGTCGTCCTTGGGTGCTGAATCTTCAAGCAGTTCTGATATGGCTGTCTGTGGTGAGCTCTGTGTGCAGGGCTCAGCTGAGATTGTGTCCGTGAGCAGAGGTTGTTGTGGCGGAGTGGTGTTATCATGTCCATTTTGCTGCTGAAGTGAAGTCCCGTGGTCATTCATACTGTGTCCAGGTGTGTGTGTGCCGTTCAGATTGAGTGGATTGGCACAAACCGCAGAAGGATGATTTAGGGAGAAGTAGATATTGTCCTTTAACACTCTTGAACCAAGTTTGTTTGGGTGATGGCCATCCCGATGAAACAGTTGTCGTTGACTCCAGAAAAGATTGAAATTGTCAATGAAGTTCACTGCTTTTATATTGCAGGTTTTTTGCAGCCATGTATTAATCCCAAGCAACCGTGAAAACCTGTTTGTTCCTCTTGCTGGGAGTGGTCCACTGATGAATGTTTGAACTTTCAGTCTTTTAAGTGTTTCAAAAAGTTTATTGAAATCCTTCTTAAGGAGTTCTGACTGCTCTTTATGAATATCATTCTTCCCCACATGTATGATGAGTCGATTAGCAGTCTTATGTTTCATCAGAATGTTCTGAAGTTCCCTGTTTATATCAGAAGTTGTTGCTTGTGGAAGGCAGCATGTAGTTGTATCCCTGCTGCTAATGTTTCTGATTATGGAGTCCCCCACTATCAGAGTCCTGGGCTCGGCTGCGCTCTGAGCTGAGTGCCGCTGTCTGCTCGACCTTGAGCGCCAGTTAGCATCAGTGTTAGCTACTGGCCTATTCAGTCTGTGTTCGATCACATTCATCACATTTGCGGATTCCTCATTTACATTCATTAGTACTTCAAATCTGTTCTCAAGATGTATAGGCAGTGGTAGCAGACCAGTGTTTGCAATCCTAGTCAGAGCTGTATCTGGGGTAGAGGATGCTACTGCGGTAATATGTGAGGCTCGTGACAATCTGATGTCTCGAGTGCCTTTGGGTCTCGCTCCCTGTTTGTGCCATCGATTAGTAAGTCGATCGGCTTGTTTCTCTACCTGTCGAGGAGCACTAGTTTCATGGGACTCACCGGCTATATGCTGAGGGTGTCCATGACGAAGCTCTGTTGTGTGCTCCGTCTGGTTTGGTGGTCCCGTAAGTAACTTTGTTTCTAGAACTGCAATCCTTTGTAAAAGTCTGTGGCAGTTAGTGCAGCAAGTAGATTCCAGAAGAGGCATTTTCTCTCTTATCCTTGTAGGCAGTTGTGTTTTCCTTTCCCGGTATGTAAGCTGGTCGGGTAAAAGAATTCTCAGTTTTTGTAGTAATCCAAACTTTGTCGTATGAGCACTGTGCTGATTTGCTGAAGTTAAAATTAGGTGATAAAAGGAAATAAAATAAAGGAAATAAAATATAGAAAAAATAGGAGATAAAATGTAAAAGCGATAGAGCAAAACGCGGAGCAGTAAGCAGGAGCGTCCGAACAGTAGCTGAGCAGGAAGTGAAAAAAAAACTGTATTAGTAAGAATATTTGTACCTTGTGATGTGATTTTCTGCTTCACTAACACAGATCTCAGCATCAGTTTCTTTGCTCTGTGAAATATCACTGATTTCATCACTGTCATCATTGAAATATTCCTCTTTCCTCACTGCATCGTTTACAAACAGAAAGACAGAGAGAGTGTGTGAGGGAGTGTGTGTGTGATCTTTAACTCTCAGACCAAACTCAAGCAGCCAAAGTAAACCATTAGAGCAGTGTGTGTGTGTGTGTGTGTGTGTGTGTGTGTGTGTGTGTGTGTGTGTGTGTGTGTGTGTGTGTGTGTGTGTGTGTGTGTGTGTGTGTGTGTGTGTGTGTGTGTGTGTGTGTGATCCAAGAGTGTTGAGCATGTTAATGTTTTTATCCTAACAGACGCTGTGTGACGGGATTCACTGTGATTTATCGGGTCGAAATCCCATCTTTAATGTTTAACACATTCATGTGGAGAGATTAATAGAGACCAATTGATCGATTTTCATTTAAAAAAAAGTCGTTTTATCATGTTGTGCTGAGTTTAAATGGCGTCTCTGCGTCAACATTTGTGGTTTATAGACAGTGTGCTGTAGCTCCGCCCACACTTAAATCCCATTGGTCTAAAAACACTCCACATAACTGTATATTAAACATCAGATATGCTCTGATTAGTCATCACAGTGAGATGACCTCATTCTATGTGGCTATCTAAACTGACATTGAGCAATAATTGTTAATGTGCACTTTCTGAATAAAGTATTTGTTTGTTTCTAACGAAGGTGTTCACGTCTCACGGGCCGACAGTCGTCATGCCGACCTGGTTCTGCTCCCGCCACTGGTTCCAGAACGTCGGTGCGTTCAATGAGGGAGGAAAGGTGAACTCACTCTCTCTCACACTCACACTCACACTCACACACACACACACACACACTCACACACACACACACACACACTCACTCACTCACTCACTCACTCACTCACTCACTCACTCACTCACTCACTCACTCACTCTCTCTCTCTCTCTCTCAGGGCGTTCCCGAGGATCTGCTCTTCTTCTACCAGAGTCTTCGCTGCGGGGGGGTGTTGCTGCGAGTGGAGGAGTGTTTGCTGGTGTATCGATATCATCCACACGCAGCCACACACTCTGTGCTGGAGTGAGTCTTACTGTGTGTGTGTGTGTGTGTGTGTGTGTGTGTGTGTGTGTGTGTGTGGGAGAGAGAGAGAGAGTGTGTGTGTGTGTGTGTGAGAGAGAGAGTGAGTGAGTGAATATGTGCGTGTGTGTGTGTGTGTGTGTTATCTGTCTCTGTGGAATGATCTTGAATCATCTTCCCACTCAGTGTGTCTGGAATTCCACACATTTTCACGCCGTCTGTCCAACAGCTGGGCGTCAAACCGCAGTGTGTGTGTGTGTGTGTGTGTGTGTGTTCAGTGTTAGTTTATGTATTAAGGGTTTTATGATGCTCCCAGTTGAGGGATGTTTAGTGCTCTTTAAAGCACAGTTTCTCCTCCTTCATCGTCCTTCAGTCGTGTGTGTGTGTGTGTGTGTGTGTGTGTGATCTTCATCATGTCTCTGTCCCGTCTCTCAGACACACCATCTGGGATCTGCGCGTGCTGTTCCTGCAGGAGCGAGTGCTCAGCCGGTGGGACTCCTTCACTGTGTGGAGCGCTGGGAAACAGGGCAGGAGACTCTTCCGCAGCCTGAGCCCTGAGAATCAGGAGAAGGTCAAACACACTGACATCTCACACTAACTACACTGAGCTGTGCAGAAGCAGGTCAACATTACTTCCCACATCATAGATTTGTATAAATTAATGTAAAACTAACAAATGTGATATACATATATACTTATGGCAATTATTCTTGAACGACTGTAATATCAGGACATACATAATTCATTAAAAATAATTACAACTGAACACCAAAGCACTGTGCTGCAATGATTATTAGTTAATGTGTGTGTGTGTGTGTGTGTGTGTGTGTGTATGTGTGTGTGTGTGTGCGTGTGCGTGCGTGCGTGTGTGTGTGTGTGTGTGTGTGTGTGTGTGTGTGCAGGTGAAAGCGTTCTGTGACGTGGACGAAAACAAAATTCAGAAGGGCTTTTACACGTACGAGGAGTCAAAGGTGAGAGTCGCTTCAGAACTCAATATAGATGATAAGCTCTGTTTATACCGCCATATTGGCAGGACAGCCGGGAGCGAATATAAAATCTAATGGATTCGAGGAGCTTTGTGTAGTAACACAGTAACAAATCCTTTCCCTTGCGGGTCCATTTGACCCCCTCAGGAATGAGTGGAATGCGAGGAATGCTTCAGTACACATAGAAAAACCTAAAAATGCTCAAAATTCGAACTAAAAATGCTAAAACTTTACTAAAAAAAATATATTGTATAATGTCTACGTGTGTATCTGAATGCACACTGAAGAGGAATGACTTTAGGACCAAGCAGAACAGCTCATTTGCTCCATATAGAGCTATAAGGCCTTCTAGAGTCATGAAATATCATGTTATATTATTATTTTTCCACAAGAGGCCGGCAAAGACACCCGGTGTAAGATATTTTGAGCTGAGTTAAAAGGGTTGTGCATGAAATTGTGAGTTATTTTGAATTTAAGTTGAAAGAATGTGAGGAATGTGCTTGAATTACTATTTATTTATTATTTATTGATCAAATCTAGTCATTTAAAGGTAAAAAATCTCATTAAAAAATAGAAAAAATATTATCAAAATTATATAAAATAAGCTTTCTGGACAAAAGTACAATTTTAGGGCTTCGGGTCATTTTGACCCGCGAGGGAAAGATTAAACATAACAGATCCCTATCCCTTGTTTCCCATTTATTGACTGACAGCTCTCTTGTCCCCATGTTGAGACAAATCAAAGTGCACAGGCGTTCAAATGAATAAAATCAGTGAAATGCAGAATCAGAATACTATGCAAACCTCCAATAACTAAATATGTTAAATAAAAACATGCATTTAATCTCACTTTATTGCCCGATGTACTTGCGTCTGACCTTCGATGATTCAGGTAAACCATCAGAGAAAATTACTGTAGATTTTATTTATTTTTATTGGTAAAGTAAGACTAGGTGAAACAAAAGTAACACAAAAGTAACGTATTACTTTTGTAATGCGCATTACTTTTACCATTACCATTAACATTACCATTACAAAAGTAACGCATTACTTTTCTAAAAAAAAAGTAACTAAGCAACGCAATATTGTAATCCATTACAACGCTAAATGTCATGAAATCTTAACCCGTTTAATCCCACATTTTTCCCAGACTCGAAAATATCCAAATTAGGTGTCATTAGTTTCACCTTGAAATTATCAATAATATTTTTCTGGACATTTTTAAGGAAAAATTGTGTTTTATGGGATAATGTGTTTACTGCAAATTCTTATATGGCATATATCAGCCCAGTTATTTAACACATTTTAAACTCTTTCATGTCATTTTAGGGTTAGTTTAAAACAAAAACCTTTATACAACTAGTCTATACAACACTTATAGGAATACTGAGATAAAAGACAAAGAAATTATAAAAATCCAACCATCTGAAATAGTAAGGTTTGTAAGTTTAATGAGAATAATTACATTTTTCAATAATTGCATTTTTTTTTTTACTTCTTTAAGATTTTTCTTTGACTATGACCTTAATGTTCATTGAATTCAAAGGGAGTTTTGCAGCACAGAAAGAAGGAATAAAACTGAAGAATAAAGATCTTTTTTCCACCCAAATGTTTTGATTGTGAAACTTGAGCGTCGTCATGGGAACGTGGCTGATGTGAACGTAGAATAATGGTCAGTTATGCAAATATAATGCTAGTAATGAATATGGCTGGACAGGAAGTTCAGAAGAGCTCACTGAGACTCTGATTAACACCCTGATCCATCATTAGCCTCGTTACATCAGAGTCACACACACTAGAGGATAATCATCAGCTCTTCTCTCCAGATCAAGATACTTAACACTGAGAAACTCACACACTGGTGAGACCGTGTTAACAAACACACACACACACACACACACTCTCTCATTTCTTTTCTCTGTTTCTCTCAGGAACGGCCGAAGCCCAAGATTCCCATCCTGCACTTCAGAAAGGCATCGCCTCCGTTTATCGTGTGTGTGAAGCTGGTGAGTGTGTGAGAGTGTGTGAGTGTGTGTGTGTGTGTGTGTGTGTCTTTCTGTATGTGTGTGTGTGTCTCAGACCTTAATTTGACTGAGAACACACTCTTTTATAGCACACAGGAAATGGCTTCTCTCTGAAACACACACACGCTCTGGTCCAAATGACCGTGAGGCTCGTATCAATCTCAATCATCGTCGGTGTTTCCCACTAATGAACCTCCAGCGGGATCAGATATTATCACACACACACACGCACACACACACAGCTGTTCCTGCGCTGTATAGACTCTAGTGTTGTCTGTGCCCTACATAGGAACATATTAACTGATCTGTCATCAGTATCTGCGTTTCCTTTACCCTTCAAATTGCGCAAATTGAAATTGAGAATTGAGAATACACCCAAAGGAAACACGTCTTTTTCGCAAAAACTCCCATTTATAGCGGAAAAAAATGTTTTCGCTCGCATGAGGAGGTTTTTCAGGCTGTTAGAAAAATGTATATTTTGCGAAACTGCAATGAAACAGTTTTTGCGCATTTACAGGTCACCTGACGTAGATGACGCGGTGTGTTTGGACAAAAGACGAGACAGAGCTCTTTATTATACTCATAAAAGACAAAAGTATTACGGGAATACTGGATTCTAAACCTCAAAGAAATGCCACAATTCATCAAGAGCTTGAAGCAGAAATGAGGGAGAAACACCCAGAAACACCACAAACGTGCCGCTCTCACAAACCTACTAACATCCGTTTCCTTGATGTTTGTAATGACTGAACGTTTTAGTCGTATAACATCGATTAATGGAAATGCCGTCATTTCGTAATAGGTTTTTATCGACATTTAGAAAATATTGCAAAGGTTTTATGCAAATCTGTAATGGAAACACGGCTCGTGACTGATTTGATATGCTCTACATGCCACAGAATTACCACATTATCTGATGTTAGCATGCTAAGCTAACAATGCTAAGCTAAATTAACACAAATATATAAATTATGAATGTATTAGGCTGCCCAATATTTGTGAATTTACTTTACTTTGTGTGTATGTATGTATGTATATATATATATATATATATATATCTGTTCTGTGTGTTTGTCCTCATCTGTGTGTGTGTTTGTAGGATATGACACACGGAGTCCTGGAGGAAAACCTGCTGTCGCTGCAGCTCAAAGAGGGAGTCCATTACTACCACTTCAGCTGAAGACTGAGATCCAGATGAAGGACAGTCAAACCTGCAGACTAATAAAGGGACTAAATAATGTCTTAAGATCTGAGAATGGAAAACCCTTTTCTGTAAAGGTTTGAAGGTAGAGGCTGGAAAACATCACTAGCTCAGTGTGAAACTGGAGAAGTTCCTCAGAACCAACCTTGAACTTTATTTTAAACATTCAGATTTGTCAAGTCAACATTAAAGTTGAATTGGTTAAATGGACGCAGTAAGAAAAAAAGGCAACATTAATAACATGATTTAACATTGTAATAGCATGTTGCTAACAAATTGTTGACATGTTTCTAGCATGTTTTAGCATGTTGCTAATAAGACACATTACTAGCATGTTTTAACACGTTGTTACGTGTAACATAATTTTGCTTGTTTCAAGCATGTTCAAACTAATTTCTAGTATATTTTAACACAAAGCTTGTACGTTTCTAGCATGTTTTAGCATGTTTCTATCATGGCTTAGCGTGTTGTTAGTGTTGGTAGGCAATGCTAGTATGTTTCTAGCACGTTTTAACTTTGATATTATGCTGTAGCATATTGCTAATATTATATGCTAATGTTTTAGCACATTGTTAGCATTTTTGCTAATATAATTTGCATGTTCAAGCATGTTCAAACACATTACTATCGTAATTGAACAATGCTAGTATGTTTCTAGCATGTTTTAGCACATTGTTTGCATGTTTTAACATGTTGCTAATGTAATTGTGCATGTTTTTATCATGTTCAAACACATTACTAGCATATTTGAACACAATGCTGTTATGTTTCTAGCATGTTTTAGCACATTATAGCATGTTGCTGATAAAATATATATGCTAACATGTTTTAGCACATTTCTAACATATTTTAGCACACACAACTGGTTTGTTTCTAGAGTGTTTAAGCAAATTTCTATCATGATTTGGTATGTTTCTAGCATGTTTTAACGTTGCTAGCATTATGCTTCTGGCATTTTCTAGCACATTGCTAACATGATTTAGGGTTAAAGGCTGGAAAACGTCAATAGTTTCACACTGAGCTAATGGAGAGGATGAAAAATCTCTGTAATCTTTGGGAAAAAAAGATCTGGGAACTGGTTCCTGCGTTCCTTCCCAGAGTTCCTGGCTTGAGAAACCTCTCACATCCCACTCGCACCTCGACTCAAACACACACAGGTGTCTGTGTGCATTCCTGATACCCGTGTCACTGGACTTCTCCATCGTTCCCCAGTGACTGCGCGCTCAGGATGAAGCCTTTTTCCCGCGGACCTGCTCTCAATCAGGTCCTCTTGCCTGTTGAGTGAGCTGGAAGGGCCTGAAACTCTTGTGCAAAATTAATGTGTGTTAAAGACATTATTAAAGATGGAAGGAAAGAGTTGCAAATAATGCAGTTAAAGACAAACAAGCAATTTTTTATTTTGTTACTTTTTTATCTTATATATATATATATATATATTCAGCTTTATTTCAATTAACAAAAACTATTTTTAATACTATTTCAGTTTTACGCAGTTTTATTTTAAATCCTCCTGATATTAAAGATGTATTTTTAGATTTAAAAAAAAAATTCTGGATTTTTTCATTGTGTGTGTGTGTGTGTATTATCTTATCACTTTCTGACAACAGCGTTAATAATTGATGACAGTCTCTGACAGCTCTGGGTAGTTTTATCTGTTTTCCTCTCAACAGTCATTAATTTTGCCTTGTGTGTGTGGGACTGGAATGTGTGTGTTCCATTAGGACATTATCTGAGGTCACCGGCCACGTTCCTGTGTGTGTATGTGTGTGTGATAGAGAGAGAGAGAGAGAGAGAGAGAGAGAGAGAGAGAGTGAGGGGGTGTGTGTGAGAGAGAGTGAGTACGTGTGTGTGTGTGTGTGTGTGTGTGTGTGTGTGTGTGTGTGTGTGTGTGTGTGTGTGTGTGTGTGTGTCAGGTAATGGATCGTGCTGTAGGTGTGCGTGTGTGAGAGAGAGGGTGTGCGTGTGTGTGAGAGAGAGTGAACGACTGTGTGTGAGAGAGTGAGTACTTCGTAGGATCGTGCTGTAGGTGTGTGTGTGTGTGTGTCAGGTAATGGAGCGTGCACCTAGTGTGTGTGTGAGAGAGGGTGTGTGTGTGTGTGTGTGTGTGTGTGTGTGTGTGTGTGTGTGTGTGTGTGTGTGTGTGTGTGTGTGTGTGTGTGTGTGTGTGTGTGTGTGTGTGTGTGTGTGTGTGTGTGTGTGTGTGTGTGTGTGTGTGTGTGTGTGTGTGTGTGTGTGTGTGTGAGTGTGAGTGTGTGTGTGTGTGTGTCAGGTAATGGAGCGTGCACCTAGCGTGTGTGTGTGTGTGTCAGGTAATGGAGTGCTGTGGTGTGTGTGTGAGGGATCAGGTCAGAGGTCATGGCCTGTAAATGTTTAGGATGGCGTGTGAGGGTCAGAGCTCAGCACGAGTCATTACACATCTGATCTGTAACACACACATACACACACACACACACACACACCATCCCAAATAAACATGGCTCTACATAGAATACTGAAACTCCTTTCTACTGATTTACTTAGAGCGATTTGTCTTAATTTATGCATCCAAATTGACTTTTTTTATATATATATATACTAATTTATACATTACTATGTTTTTATTAATAATATTTAGTCACAATTAGTCTTAAAAAATATATAGCCTATGGTTTTATATATACACACACACACAAGGCGCGTGCAGCGTAAAAACAGCGCGCGACTCAGCAGCATCTGATACCAGTGTTTATTGAGCCCAGAATAACCACAGCCTCCTCAAGACACACACACACACCCTTACAAGAACCTGCTCTACCGAATGGCACAGTGAATCTGGAAATGAGTATATCATACTGTGGTGCTTAATATTCATATACGTTTCGCCAATGTAAATACCATGAATTTCAGCAAACTATCCGAGATCACTTTCAAATTCATTTAAGGTAATGGGACTAAAAGGATCTTTAAGGTGCTTAAAATACTATGGTACTACTAACACTAAAATAACTTAAAATGTACAATTTTGAGACTCAATCACAAGCAAGTCTGTAAATACTGCTATAGGCGATTGTATCGTCGCGTCGCTCGTGCGGAAGAGGGCGTGGCTTGCGCTTACGGGGCGTGGTTTAGAGGCGTGGCTTGTGTTTGTGGGCGGAGGTCGAACGAGAGTGAGAGTTTCTGCTGGACTCTATCAGTGCGGGCTTCAGACTCGCGATCATGAGCGCTTCTGTTACTCATCTCTGATGTCTGATCGTGATTCGGTCATGTAGGGTTTTAAATGATCCAGAGCGGCGGTGGATTGTGTTTTTCTACAGACTGAAGCAGACTGTTGGGGTTTTGGAGGATGTTTTTATTCATTCTTCTGTCAGCTCTAGTCCTGTGTGGATGTGCTCAATACTCCAGCGACCAGTGCAACTGGACAGGAAGGTGAGCCTTTTACATTCGTGCTTTATAAAGTTGTAATATGAAAAAAAAAATATATAGGCATATATAAATGTTGCAATAAAATGTTATCTTTATTTCTGTCCAGAGAAACTGCGTACAAAATAAATTGCTCATTAAAAGCAAGTCTTATTTTGTCGTGACTCGTTTGTATTGCAACAATTTCTTTCATTTTAGTGGACTATATCTCTTTTGTTTTAGAAATGTGTGCAGGCAGAGAGTTTTTACATTTTAAAACTGGTAATATAACTGCTAAAACTTGTGTATAATAGGTTTAAATAATGAAACTGTGAAATGTGATGGGGAAGGTCCGGACATGCCCTTACGCTGCATGCGCTGACACATACTCTGATTCAAGAATCATTGTTCTTATAAACCAGAAACGATTCGGATTTTGAGCGTGAACTGTTACTAACTTGCTTGGATTATAACTTTGTTTGGGGTTTAAATCGTGGAGAGGTTAACATGTATGAATCATAAAATGGCATCTGGAACAATCTACTCACCAGAGAGAATCTAAACTGCGATATTTAACTATTTGAAAGTGTTCGCTGATTTTAAAAGAACCGTCCGAATGAATCGATTCACTAGAATTAATCTTATCAGCGCTGAAACGATAAAGTTGTTTGCAGAGAGAAACTGTGTCCCATGCATTTATGCAATGTTAAAGACTTAAGTCTTTATTTGTTGTTTTACAGAATTTATTTGTTTGTTTTGGTGAAACTTTTTTTTAATTTGAATTTTTATAGTTTTTATTTGTGGTTTTAAATACGTTCGGAGACATTTCGGTGTCAATTTATGACTATTTTGCTAGGCCGAGCTAAAATGGCAATTTATTATACTAGGAAACACAAAATTTAACGAAATAAGTTATAATTTAGAGGCAGCATTTCTCAATTCAGTGAAATCTAGAATTTTAATTGATTTTCGGTATTTCAAAGCCATGCATGATCTTGTTTCTTTGATTTGGTGCAATAAGGTGCATTGTGTGAGATTATTAATGACAACCTGCATTTTGCATTCCTCTAGATAATTCAGCCTTTTCTGTTCTGATTCTTGTTTAACTGTGTTGACTGGACAATGTTTTAAAACTTGTAATAAAGGGTTTTTGAAATTCAAATCTCTCTCTCTCTCTCTCTCTCTCTCTCTCTCTCTCTCTCTCTCTCTCTCTCTCTCTCTCTCTCTCTCTCTCTCTCTCTCTCTCTCTCTCTCTCTCTCTCTCTCTCTCTCTCTCTCTCTCTCTCCATTGACTTTAGTGCTCTGGTTTAAGTAGCTGACTCACACTTTTCCTTTCCTTTCAACTCCTTCATTTAACTCTTTGAATCAGACCGCGCTCGAATCTGGCCTCTATTATACGCTCCGCGACTTAATGGACTCCAGAAAATGATTTAATAACGTTAATTAAAAGCAAGCCAGATGAATTTCGGGGGTCATGTGTGCGGGACTCGGCTCTTTTTCTCTGGAGGACATTTGGCACTGATTTCAGTAGAAACCAAACCCTGTCAGTTTAATTATAATGCCAAGTCATGAACCCCAGCTGTAGATGTGAAGTTTCGTCATTCACTCGCCCTCGTGTTGATCCAAACCCTCCATATTTGGTGGAAATACAGGAATACCATTAATCTGTGTTTTAGAATCAGTCAATCATTGTTTAGACACTTGAGTTTGGATAAATGGGACATTGAATCCTGCTTTTTAAAAGTTGTTTTTGAGGTCATAATCTGTCAGAGAAGTCGTGCTTTTCACCAGGTGTAGAGTGTAAATCTCAAAGCCTCCACTCCAGCTGAAACAGACACACTGTAATCATCCCTAAATGTGCCGACCACAACCACTTGAAAGCGCTGTGGCGGGGAAAACGCAAATGTCCCATCTGGATGACAGCTTGTGATATCTTTCATGGGCACATTACCCATCGTCTCCTACCATACGCTTTTTCAGAGACTTCAGGTTGACTTAAAATCCCATAGTTTCGACATCCGATCTCTCCTCATGTTTCTGAAAGCTCTTGGAGATGAGGAGGTGGTCATGGTTGAACATGAATCCCAATTTGTCAAGCCCTCAGATTTATGTGTCATTTGACAAACGAGAACCTCTGTGTTGAATGAGAAGCAAGACACAACCAAGGCCCTGTTTACTCCTGGTATTAAGATGCGTTTTGATCGATCGGATCACAAGTAGACGACAGAAACACATACCTGTTTACACCTGGTGTTTTAATACGTCTCTTTTGTCCACTTTCAACCACTTCTGTCCTGATTTCTTTGAGGGGAGGGTCTATGGGCGGGTAAATGTGTTATTTTCAGATCGTTAACATGCCAAATATGGGTAAAAATCAACTGTGGCGGGTAACGCTGTCAAATCACGAGCCAATTTGGTGTGTTACTCACTATGTTTACTCACTCTGCTGGGGAAGTTCGTGTAAGCCAAATCTGCCCGGATTTAGAGCAAATACTCAACTCGTGAGTCATCATGATATTTTAAATACAGTGTATTGTGCAGAATCTGCTCATATCTGGCTTACTTGAACACAGACGTCACTACGCAACAAATAACAGTGCGCTTGTTCATATGCATTGAAGCAATAGCGAAGATTAAAAAGCACTTGGTTAACACAAAAAGACAGTTATTTTACAACATCCTACATTATTTTGATGTTCTTTGTACTGTATTGATCTGTCCACCTTAAATACATTTTTGGTGAAAAGGATGAGGATGAAAGAGGAAGGGAAGAGATGCTGGATGACAGGATTTAGTTTGAATAAGAAATGAATGTATGAAATCCAAATTTTATAGTATATAAGCTGTTATGTAATAGTTAATCTGGTTTCTTTATTTATTTTATTTTTTTGGCTAGTAGAAGTTCTGAATGGCTGGTAACTTAAAAATGTAGTAGCCAAATTGGCCGGTAAGTGAAAAGGTTCATTTCAAACCCTGTTTACATATGACCGGCGATGGATAACACGGAGAGCGTCAGCTTCAGTTTCTGCTCTGACAGAGACAAGACCAGCCGAACGCTGTGAGTGTGTGTTAGAAATCAGGAATGGTGAGAGAACATTGTGTTTGGTACATTTTTCATCTTCAAACCAAACTTGTGTCTTCAGCCGCCAGTATAAACCCCGTCTGGGTAGAGCTCTTCCCATAATGTTTACTCTTTAGGTCAGTAGGTGGAGAGTAGACGGTCTTTTGTGGCCATTTAAACACATTCAACCACAAGAGTGTTTACATTATGAAAGCAATCCGGTTGCAATGTGTTTTCAAGTGGTCAAAAGTGGACAAGCTTAAAAAGTTTCAGACACAGTTTACACCTGTATTCAGTGTTGTCCACTTGCGATCCAATCGACCAAAGCATCTTAACACAATGGGCCTTGTCATACACCAAGTGTGACACAAGTGTTTTGTTAGTTTCAGCCCGACGCAGTTTTCATTTTCACGTCCTGCGCCGCATTGTTTAAATAGCAAATGCATTTGCACCCATGGACTGCTGGTCTGAGAACCAGGTGTGTGTTCAGGCGCATTGTTGGAGCGTTGCTGTTTTGAGGAACTGAAATAGACAGAGCCATTGATCAACTGAAACCTGGTCTAAAGTCAATGGCGCAATATTTTTTGTGTTATTTAAACAGCGTGTTAGTAATGTGCGTACACTCTGCTTATTACACACGCTTTAGACCATGCACTTATATCCTTAAAATAGGGCTCCAGGTGTAAACAGGACCTAAAATTGTAGAGGAACACAGAAGGATTGGCGAGTGTGTAGTTGAGAAGCTGTTAACTTTTGTGTTGTGTGTCTTCAGCGGGCTGACGCACGAGTCTCACGCGCGGGACGTGGAGCAGGTGTACCTGCGCTGTGCCGAAGGCTCTCTGGAGTGGCTCTATCCCACAGGAGCCGTGATCGTGAACCTGCGCCCCAACCTGCCGTCCTCCACACTCCTCCTCGCCTGCCTGAAGCCCCGGAGGGACTCGCGCGGGGCCACGCTGTTCCTGGAGCGGGCCGGGGAGCTGCGGGCGCTGCTGTCGGAGGAGGAGCAGGCCGCCGGGGTCGTGCGCTGCTTCGGCCTCCAGGAGGGGGCGCTGTTCGTGGAGGCGTCCGCGCGCCGGGACATCAGCCGCAGGGTCACCGCCTTTCAGTATCAGCTGATCCCCACGCAGACGCCAGGAGGCCGGCCCTACTCGCCTGCAGGTACAGCTCACACATCCAGCACAAAATCTGGAGAACAACGAAAAAGGTTCTGCCGGGAAGGTTCGGCAGGAACGGCAGGTTCACAAATACACAAAATGTATTTTTATTTATATGCACCTATTTAACCTATTTAAAATAATATTATTGTCTAATAAAGAAAAATCACTTACTTTTTCCTACAAAATAAAAGCAAGAACATAAAAGGTAGTGCTATTTCAATAATTTATATTATTATTATCATATTATTATATTATTTATTTACATTTATTATTATATTATTATTATTCCAGTTTCAGTCATTTTAGTGCTTCAACTTCCATTTCTATTTTCTGTTTTAAGTTTAAGGTTTTCATCTAATATTGATCTTTTTTCAGATTTATTTCAATTAACGACAATGATTAATTGTATAATATAATATAATAAAAAATTAAAAAACGACAAATAGCTTCAGGTATAAGAATAAAAACACTGCATTTTGCACATATTTTTATTTAGTTAGGATGCTAATGAATATTTGAATCAAATTTTGCACTGATTCAAAGATTGAAACATAAGAACTGAATCTATATTTGCATTTTTTGTGAAGTACTTTTGTATTCATGATGCAAAGAACAGCTACGTAATTAGTGTACTTAGTTAAGTGATCTTGATATTGCAAAAAAAAAAAAAATATATATATATTTTAAGTATTCAGTGTATCACGCAGCCTTAGTGTCTTCAGGAATATTTGTGCGAGAGAGAGAGAGAGAGAGAGAGAGAGAGAGAGAGACAGAGGCAGAGAGAGCGAGAGAGACAGAGGCAGAGAGAGAGAGAGAGGGGCAGAGAGAGAGAGAGAGAGAGAGAGGCAGAGAGAGAGAGAGAGAGACAGAGGCAGAGAGAGAGAGAGGCAGAGGCAGAGAGAGAGAGACAGAGGCAGAGAGAGAGAGAGAGGGGCAGAGAGAGAGAGAGAGAGAGAGAGACAGAGGCAGAGAGAGAGAGAGGCAGAGGCAGAGAGAGAGAGACAGAGGCAGAGAGAGAGAGAGAGAGAGAGGCAGAGGCAGAGAGAGAGAGAGAGAGACAGAGGCAGAGAGAGAGAGAGAGACAGAGGCAGAGAGAGAGAGAGGCAGAGGCAGAGAGAGAGAGAGAGGGGCAGAGAGAGAGAGAGAGAGAGAGAGAGAGAGAGACAGAGGCAGAGAGAGAGAGAGAGAGAGGCAGAGAGAGAGAGAGAGGGGCAGAGAGAGAGAGAGAGAGAGAGAGAGAGAGAGAGAGAGAGAGAGAGACAGAGGCAGAGAGAGAGAGAGAGAGAGACAGAGGCAGAGAGAGAGAGAGAGGGGCAGAGAGAGAGAGAGAGGCAGAGGCAGAGAGAGAGAGAGAGAGACAGAGGCAGAGAGAGAGAGAGGCAGAGAGAGAGAGACAGAGGCAGAGAGAGAGAGAGAGAGAGAGAGAGACAGAGGCAGAGAGAGAGAGAGAGAGAGGCAGAGAGAGAGAGAGAGAGACAGAGGCAGAGAGAGAGAGAGAGACAGAGGCAGAGAGAGAGAGAGAGAGAGAGGGGCAGAGAGAGAGAGAGAGAGAGAGAGAGAGAGAGAGAGAGAGAGAGTTGGGGGTCGAATAACAACACTGTCAAATGGCCGTCATCCTCATGAAAGGTAGTAAATGACCCTGTTAAACCTGAAGCCCAGACAGAGCATCGCCCCCCCGACGCTCCATGTTCAGCCTGACAGAAGATAATAAACAGTGTAATCAAGAGGTGTGCGGGGTCAAGCAGACTGTAGAGCTGTCAATCACTGTCCACTCGCATCGGCTAGTCTCACATCAAAGCTGCACTTCAGGAGAGACCAGCTCAATGCTTTCAGGAGGGATTTATAATCGGATAACACACAGCTGTCTGTAGAGGATCACAGTCTGAATCCTCAAATATCCCAATATTCCATCCGCCTTTTCTCCACATGGACCCAGCTAACAGGGAATGTTCTCACAGCGTTCTTCCAGTAACATTAATAGAATGTTCGTTTAAAGTCTGGAATAATGTTCTGAAAATGTAGAAGTGTTACTACTTGTTTCAAAAATTCTAATGATGTTCCAAATGGAATGTTCCCATAACTTTCAAGAACATTCAAGAACTTTCAAGAACATTCAAGAACTTTCAAGAACATTCATAGAACATTCATAACCGATGTTTTCTTAACTCAATGGGACCGTTAGCGAAACATGTTAGTGTTAGCTGCGCAGCTACCTGGTGTTCCGTCCAGAATCCGAGTCTTTCCTCCGCTTCCCTTCCCCCTCTCTTTTCCCTGTTTCCCGCACAACGTTCCCAGAGGGTTTGTCTTTATAAACATCTAAGTCCTGAGGTGTCCTGAGCTCCTCACCTGCTGGTCTCACTCACTGGTGTGTGTGTGTGTGTGTGTGTGTGTGTGTGTCAGTGAAAAGAGTTTTTTTTTAGGAATAGCAATGAAAGTTGACCCTGATTTATACATGCTCAAGCTCCAAAAGGGCAAAAATACCAGAAAGCATAGTCAATATGACTTCAAATATGACTCAGATCTCTGAACAAATTTTAATATTTCCATCATATGGCTATCCAATTGCAATTTTTTTTTTTTTTTTTTTTTACTTTAAAGTCTGCAGCGCTCAAAAATTGTGTACATTTTTATTTTTATTTTAATCTAACCCATTTTGCAAATTTATATTGAACAATTAAGGTTTATAAATAAAACCTAAAAATAATCATTAGATCATTTTCTGTAAAAAGTTATTTAACAATATAAATCTAAAACCTAAAAATAACCATTACAAAAACTTTTTATTGGTTATTTTTAACCATTTGAGAATGTACTGTGTCATTTATTTTGCGCAAGTTGTCTAATTTTTTTTTTTATACTGTGAACTTTTTTTTACAATATAAAAAAAATCATACCTTCGAAGACATTAGGCGAAGGTTCAAAAGTGAAGGTTAACGTTCCCATAATGTTCAGAGAACGTTCAGAAATTACGTTTTCATAACTTTAGCAAAACATTATATCAGAAATAATGTAAAATACCTGTAAATAAAAAAAAGTTTTTTTTTTTATCATTGTAAAAATAAAACCTTTAAGGAACATTACTTTATTGTGTCCAACAAACTAACCAAACGGGAGTTGAACTCTCTGATCAGAGGAAGCTTCTGTGAGATGTAAGTGTTGTAATGTTTGGCTGAACAGCTGATCTGAGGTCTGTGTGATCAGTGTGAGTGGGGGAGGAGGTGTTGAAAGAGCCGTTTCAGTGTGTCTGAATGAGCTTTATGTGTTAAATCATTTACATTTACTTTCACAAATGCTTTTGTCCACTGTACCACTGTAGATTGATTCATTCCTGATTCGTTTGAGTCATCATCAGTGATTCATCTGAACATGACTCACTTGCTCGAAACATGACAGCTGTTGCAACAGTTCTGTAATAATGATATAGTCATTTTGAAATCATTAAACCACATTAATGCTACGGTAACGACTTCTGTGCATCTTTAAAACATTGAAAATGTTACTAAAATTATATGTTTTTTTTATGCATTTGTTTTGAGGAATCATTTTGGTTCCCAGAAAGTTTTATATTAAAAATTGAAGGTTTATAAATAGAACATAAAATTATTTAAAAGTAATTTTACAGCTATAAAAATAAGACTGAAAAAATAACCGTTTGTTTTGAGGAATCAGTTGAGGAACAAAATGTTTTTGAATATTAATTTTGAATATTTGTATTATTTACAATTCAAGCTTAAAAGCCTTTTTAAATGCACATCTGTTTGTGTCCCAGCGCTGTGTGTTATCAGGCTTTACTGCGGTTCACACTCAGTCCAGACCCCTGGGTTTGATGATTATAATGATGATAACACTATCTAGACGGGGTCAGAGGGCAGAGGTCAGAGGTCACAGGAGCTCAGGCACAGCTGGAGTGTGTGTGTGACGCAGACGTGTCTGAGGAGGAAGTGTGTCACACTAATGTAAGGTGTGTGTGTGTGTGTTTCAGCTGCATGCAGACCCTGCACTGATGACCAGCTGCTCATGGCGCTCTGCACCAGCGACTTTGGTAAGAAACTATTTACCATATTATTCTCCTGATATCTCATAATTTACCGCATTTTCCAGAACATAAGTTGCACCTGACTATAATATAGCAAAAGGAACTTTGACTGACATTCTGGTTTTTCCAGTAACGTTAATAGAACGTTTGTTCAGAATGATCTGGTCTTTAATCAGGTTCTTCAAACATTAGCATAAAAACATTATTTATACATCGATAATGCAGCTTTTTTTTTTTTTTTTTTTTTTTTTTTGTTGAAACATTTTAGTTGGATGTTTATCTAACTTTTAAAAAAAAATGTTACTACTTGTTTAGGAATGTTCAGAGAACAATGTTTGAAGATGATGAAATGGAATGTTCACGCAACGTTCAAATAACCAAGAGAACACTTTTAAAAAAAATTTTGGACATTTTTAACATTCAGAGAACGTTTTGATAACTTAATAAGAACATTAACAAAACATTCTTAGAACATATTTGTGAACATATTAGTCACGCCTGGTCAAAATGTCATCGTTGTGAGAAAAATAACAGATAATTCCCACTGGTATATAAAAGTCTCATTTTATTATTGCATTGATAAATAATGTAAAATACCAGTAAGTAAATACAAATTTTTTTTGAAACACAGTAAACATGTATTTTAGTTCCTCTGACTTCACAACAAATCCTTTAAATTGAACAATGTTCAGAACAAGAATGAAAACTACAAGTATAAAACAAACATAAATTACAATGGCGTTCATTATAACAACGTTTATTATGATCGACTTGCTGAAACTGAAAATAACCATTACAAAAAGCTGTTTTTGTGTTATTTTTAGTTGTTTAAATATTTTAAAAACACTTACTGCAACATTCTGAGAACTTTATTTTATAGTTGTAAAATTAAACTACCAGTGTCTGGAAAACGCGTTACACACAATAAACTCGGGCTCATGTATTCGGCATGAATATAAATGTTTTGCATGCGTGACATTACATGCATAATATAAGCAAATTTACAATATGTGACCCCGGACCACAAAACCAGTCACAAGGGTCAAGTTTTGCTGAATAAATAAGCTTTCCATTGATGTGTGGTTTGTTAGGATAGGACAATATTTGGTCGAGATACAACTATTGAAAATCTGGAATCTGAGGGTGCAAACAAATCAAAATATTGAGAAAATCGCTTTTAAAGTTCTACATTTATGTTCATGATATTACTGCATCCACTCACACAAATAAAAATTTTCATATATTTACGGTAGGAAATTTTCTAAATATCTTCATGGAACATGATCTTTACTTAATGATTTTTGCCATAAAAGAAAAATCGATACAATGTATCGTTGGCTATTGCCACAAATATACCCGTGTGACTTGTGACGGTTTCGTGATCCAGGGTCACATATAAGTGGTGCATGTTTCAGATGATGAAAACATTGTGTAGTTAATGCTGTGTGTGTGTGTGTGTGTGTGTGTCAGCGGTGCGCGGCAGGATTCATCACGTGGAGGATGATGATGATGATGATGAAGGTCAGGTGTCTGTGCTGCTGTGGTTGAGTCGTGTGTATCGTCAGAAGAGTGGTGTGTTCGTGTCGGTGCGCGGGCGCTGGACGGGGCGAGTGAAGATGCCGGTGCGCTGCGAGCCGCGCGCGGGACAGGAGGAGTTCCTCTTCACAGGACACCTGCGCTTCGGAGAGCCCTGGGTCACGTGTGCTCCGCTGTACACACACTTCAGCACACTGTACCACTCCGCTCTCCACGCGGGAACCAACCCCTGCCACATACACACAGACTGAGACACACACACACTGCAAGATCAGGGAAACATGTCCGCGGAAACATTTCACCCCAAAATCAAAATTTAAACAGTTTATTTTACAAAACACATTGTCAGTACTGCACTGCATCCAGATGTTTGACTTTTTTAATTATTTTTTTATTTTGATTAATTTGTCATTTATTATTTTCAGTTCTGCAATTATGTATAAATATTTCACTCAACATTTAAATACTTAAAAAAAAAAATTATTATTACTGTTATAATTATAATATTTTTTATTATATATTATTTTACAATTATTATTATTATTAGGCAATAATAATAATATTGAAATATTAACAGTATTTAAATAGTAAAATATTTATACATATATATATGCAGTACTAAATAATAATTATGTGTTCATATTTTTGTTACAACATTTTTTTGTCTTCATTGTCATGAGACGATAATTGTCACAATTTAATTTAGTAATTTTGTTTATGCAGAATATGATTTCTTGTTTATTTGTGTTGATTTTGGGGTGAACCCAGGCCTGGAAGTATTGTTGGCAGGTTTCTGAGATGGGAATGGGATCTACAGTGGTTCCAGATGGACAGATCTCAGTCAGGAATCCTCCTAAAGTTGCTGTTCTTGCTTTCGGTCTGATTTCATACGTCTGAAACCGATACAGAGAAAGTGTGTCGTAACACTGTGTGTGTGTGTGTGTGTGTGTATCATGAGCTCTTGCCTGCTGCGAGAGGATGGCGGTGCTTTTCTTAAAAGCTTTGTTTATAGTTATAGAGCGGTCGATTCTTCTGACTGACGTCTGGAGTGTGTTCACATGTGCGTTTGTGTGTGTTTATGCCGTATGTGTGTTTGTTGAGTTGCCTTTTCTGTTCCTTGGACTCAGAATGAGTCTGGAATAAAACACTCTTTATAGAAACCTGTATGTGAGTGTTTTCTGTTAATCTTCTCAAATGTGGAGAAAATTTCAACATTTTCAAATTATCGTGTGAAAGCTTCCAGCTTTTTTATCCCACATTACTTTCCCATATAAACACAGCGCTCAATTTAAAATAAGTCATACTTTTAAAACACTCGTCTCGAGAGCTCTTTTTCCCCATTCCACCGCCCGTGTCTCACCAGCCCTAAGAAACGTTACCCGAGCGCCATTATAGACCTTATTCAGAGCAGCACCATCCCAGACAGAACATAGTGTTGGCCCAGGTCCGGCCCACATCTGGTACACTTGGATTCTACACAGCCCAGATGTGGACCGGATCTGGGCCGAAACTATCTTGCTGTCTGGGAAGACCGGTATGAAAGCGAGGCTGTGAGGGACAGACTTACTGTGTTTTCAATGGCATCCGCTGTAAAAAGCTGCATAAAACTCCTAGATCACTTATAATTCTCCACAGCTCATATTGTTAGATGATTTTTGTCTACTGAAAGTTATTGTTGCAGTGTTTCTTTAGCAGAACAATCTAAAATAAAAAATGAAAAAAACTTTAAATAACAGCACAACCCACTGAAGAGATGTACGTCTATTCCTCACAGCCTCGCTTTCATTCCCGTTAAAATCAAAGATGATGTAAAAAACTGGTAATTTCAGCTGCTGTGAATAACGTCTATAGAAGGATTTCGAGTGAACTGTCGTTTACTCTGGTCTTTTTTCTCTTTCAGATCAACTGCTGTCAGTGGATTAAAACATTTATTCATCTAACATTGACAGACATTTGAGGGAAACTCTTATATTAGAGTAACCTTCTGTGTTTCCTGGGTTAACAAATGCCTTGGCATTATAAGATGCATCTCATCAGTGGTTATTATTTTGAAGAAATAATATTATTTTATAGTAAATGTAACTGATTTTTCCACTCATTTCTGCAAACATAACCAAGGCCACCTGGGCACTGAAATAGTATCCGAACAAATCTGTCCAACCTTATTTCTGTCTAAAACAAATCCTGTTTCACATTAAGAAAAGCATTGCATTGCAAAAGCTGAATACATTGCAGATGCCATTTCATGTTGTCGATGGTGTTCACCTTTTTACCACCTTTAGCCTATTATAAGTTAAGAGTTTACAAAAACGTTACACAACACTGCCAGTCTCATTAACCGTGTGTGACACTGAAAACAAAGTTTCTTCATGTGAAATATGAACCGTTCTTCAGTGCTTTACTGTTTTTCCGCATATTACTGCCAAGTTGAATTGTTGGACCTGTGTGTGACTCCAGCATGAGTCCATGGATAAACTCCTAAATTATTGACGTGTTGGACATTCATTTTATTGCACGGAATGTTCTCTCAAACTTTTTTTATTTATTTTTTATTTGGAAAAGCATGCACCGATAAATCATTCACTATAACTTTGAGAACATGCAAGTAAACAATAGTCAGTTTTGTCATTGCCAGATCTGTGCATTTCTACACCCCTAGTGATGATTAGTAATATCTGGATACGTGTTTTCTACCAATTAGTGTTATGTTACGAATCAACTTTATGTTACAAATCAGCACTGTTACAAATCAGCGTTTGTTTTACAAATCAGCATTATGTTACAAATCAACTTAATGTTACAAATTAGCGTAATGTTACAAATTAGCGTTGTTACAAATCAGCGTTTTGTTACAAATCAGCATTGTTACAAATCAACTTAATGTTACAAATTAGCATTGTTACAAATCAGTGTTATGTTACAAATCAGCATTGTTACAAATCAGCTTTATGTTACAAATCAGCGTTATGTTACAAATCAGCGTTATGTTACAAATCAGCATTGTTACAAATCAACTTAATGTTACAAATTAGCGTAATGTTACAAATCAGCATTGTTTCAAATCAGCGTTATGTTACAAATCAGCGTTATGTTACAAATTAGCATTGTTACAAATCAGCGTTATGTTACAAATCAGCGTTATGTTACAAATTAGCATTGTTACAAATCAGCGTTATGTTACAATTCAGCGTTATGTTACAAATTAGCATTGTTACAAATCAGCGTTATGTTACAAATCAGCGTTATGTTACAAATCAGCATTGTTACAAATCAGCGTTATGTTACAAATCAGCATTGTTACAATTCAGCGTTATGTTACAAATCAGCGTTATGTTACAAATCAGCGTTGTTACAAATCATCATTGCCGTTGTTACAAATCAGCGTTATGTTACAAATCAGCGTTGTTTTCAGCCCAATTAAAGAACAAGTAAACCTATTGTTTTTTTGTTTTGTATTTGATCCTGTATTCCTCCAGCATTGTTCAGAGTTCTGCAAACTCCCTATCTGTCGGAGATTTCCCGTAATGTATCCAGTCAGAAGTGGGCTGATCTCCAGCCAGAGTGAACACATGAGTCCAGCACTATCATCTGATCCGTGTGAATGTCTCGAATGCTCGTCGTCTTAAGACTTTCACCCGCTCAGCTGTCTCAAGCACGTCTGGAATGAAAGCACAGATAACTGAGACACGGCTCTGAGTGTGTGTGACGGGTTATTATTAACAACACTGCTCTTTCCGCTCTTTCCTCTCTCTCTGTCTGAGTCTCTGCTGGAAGCCAGTGAAATCATCAAGACTAATTGTTTGTGTTTTAACTGTACAATGCTGTTCTGTAATTGAGCACTGTTCGCATATTTTCTGTATTGATGACATGCTTCCCAGACAGCAACATAGTGTGGAATCCACGTGTACCAGGTGTGGGCTTAACAATTATAGTGACATGTTTGCTAACGAAATAAACCAATTAAAAGCCACCGCCCTTGCCAGAGCTCGCCACCACAGTTTAAACGCACAGCTATGCTCGATCATCACTTAAATTGTTAATTTAACACTTGGGGTTTGCTGTGTTGTTCAGATGTGTTTGACTGGAGTTGGAGATCTCTGCTTTAGGAACTCCAACCTTTTGAGTTATTTGTGAGCAAACGCAAAGTTTCTCAGTGAAACTCAAAACTTTAGCGAGAGAACACAAAATCATTACCAATATTTTTTTTTTCCCCATCACCTAGGGGCTTCAAACTGATCAATTGTCTGTAAAAAGTAATTTGTATATTAGTACACCACTGGTTTCTATTATTAGATTGGTATTTGTTATATCATTTTATTTTGTTCTAGTAATCATAAACACGTCACAGCATAAAATAGTCTTAGCGTTTCACTTTATCATCATTATTTTCCTATAGCGGCCAACACATTCACAGGAAACAGCTTAGAAAATGAGGTGGATATTAGTGTGTCTGTATTTTGCTCAGAGGGAAGCACACGCGCCCTGCACACGCTATCCTGATCCTCCAGACACCCAACACCTCGGACACGCATCCCAGAGCCGGACACCCAACACTCCCTCCGGCACACGCGCTTCATTTATTAGGGAGAGTCTCTGCTGTCAGGGGTCAGTGAGACCTCAGGTCATCAGCAACATATGTGTGGCCTGTGGTCAGCTGGAGAAGAGCTGAGCAAAGAGAAACTAAACACGACCACATGCAATATAACTCTACTCTTAGAATATAGCGCGCCCTGGTGGATGATATAGGTAATGTGTGGAAGCCCAGTTTTTCCACATAACAACAAAACATGATTTTGTAAATCATAAATAATTATGACATAAAATGTTGAGTCATTACAATTATGATATAAAATTGGTATTTGTTAAATTATGACTGAAGGTAAGAGTAGAAACATTGTTTTTTCATGCACTGGTCAATTTGAGATTTTGGGCTATTTGGCTTTTCCTAATGTGTTGTTTCTCAGATTTGTGGAAAGAAAGCATCAGAATATACTTTTAAGTGTTTATTTTATTTGACTTTTTCTATTTACGACTGTAGATTTCAAATTAAATTATATCTTTTAACTGCGTTTTCTCAATTTTTTTTTGTTTTTCTCCTGCGCTGAGCCAGAAATCTCTTACATACACCAAACTTTACAGTTTTTTTTTTTTTAAATCTATGTTCTGAAGGTTTTTACAAAGGGGTTTGTTCATATGTAATTTACAACATTTTATTCTTTTAAAAATGCATTTATTTTTTATTTTCTTTCTGGCTGTTGAGACTTCTGATTTATGGAGCGATAAAAAGAGATATAAAAATCCCTTCTGTAAAAACCTTTGACTAATATGTCAACAAAATAAAATATGAATTTTGAATCTGGCTTTATTCAATCTTCAGATTTCTTTAATGGACATTTGTGCAAAGTACTGCTATAATATAACGCCTCATTTGCATATTTTAACTAAATATCAGAAAACTTGTACTACAAAATTTTTTAACAATGCTTAATGTAACTGGGGAAGTATGGTGGCTATAAGTTATTTACCCTGTTCTCCTGGGGTGTCTTGCCTTAAGTCAAAATTATGACATAAATAATAATATGTCATAATTTCAAAAAGAGTTGACAGCCAATCAGAATCCATTTTACTTTAAAGCGCACACTGCAATTGTGCACTTTTTCTCTGCACATGCGCAGGAGAGTTTTCTTTTCTTTACGAGGTGAAACTTGCATGTTATTGTCAAGGACAAAACCATATCAACATTCAACATAATTGTATTACATAATCTTTATTTCAATGTTAAAATATACAGATACACGAAACATGCATGAATATATATATATGTGTGTGTGTGTGTGTGTGTGTGTGTGTGTGTGTGTGTGTGTGTGTGTGTGTGTGTGTGTGTGTGTGTGTGTGTGTGTGTGTGTGTGTGTGTCAAAGCAACATGTTCTATGAATAGATTTTAAATTTATAAAGAGTGGGAAGATACAGACAGAAATATGTCTGATGCTCACCGAAGTGTGACTAAAGCACAAGATGGCAAAATAACACAGACTGCCAATCATGGAAAATTACAAAACTTTGGAAATGTTACAAAACATGCTATTTACAGAAAAAGTTTCGACAGGCGTTTAATTTCAGTGCGTAGATTCTGTAACTTCCCACACAGACGCGCCAAACCGCAGTCTTACAAAGAATAGATACAATGATGTAAATAACCAGCATGGACATTTTTTTGTTGTTTTTAGTCTTTAGTCTAGTCTATTGGCACATCTGACCAGAACTTCCTACAGACGGCCAACAGCGAAGGAGAAATAAATGACTTGTGCAATGCTCCTGATGTGACACGCATTTAAATCACTATTATAAACATCTGAATAAAAGCTGCAGTAAACGGATGACAAAGTGACCAGTTTCAATCCATTTTGACGGGTCCTGGATCATTTGATCGAGCTGTAAATCACCAGATTATCCTTCACAGCGCCGCGTCTGTGGATCAACATAATCAGAGATAAAGTGTGAATGACCATTTATAGATCCACCAAAAGTACTGCAGGAGTCCATCAAAGTCCTCATCTATGAGAACCAGATCATGAAAGTTATGTAACATAACAATACGTTTCAAAATCAAATGAGCAAATGTGTTTCAAACCTATTTTGTGTCTCACCTCGCAGCAGGGTCATGATGGAGCGTTCTCAGATTTTCATAGTTCCCGTTGTGTTGGACAGTTGCGTACTTGATCTTCTCAGAATCTGTGGATTCAGTTTTTCCTGCCGGCCGATCTGTTCTGGTTCTGCTGGGTGAAACTCTGGCATACAGACCATCATCATTGTGGTTTCTGTCCGAGCCGGAAGGTTGTTGAACCTGGAGAAAGACATCAAAACCTTTCAGAAAATTTAACTATTAACTATAAATTATCTACAATGAGTGAAGAGCTTTCTGTTTCTGTACACTTTAGCATTTTCTTAATGATTTCTCATTGGTTACATGCTGGTGTCACATACAATACAATTATACATATTTTTAATATCACAGCAGAAAATAACTGATTCTTAATTATTATTATTTTTAGACAGAAACACATGACTCAATGCTCTGACCTGACTCTGCTTGACGTCAGACACTCCACCACAGTTTCTCCTGCTGTAGCAGAGATAAACATGTAAACACATACACACAATTATAATTATTAGTAATTACCCCAATGTGTATTATTTAAACAGAAGATCTCACCTCTTGAACATGATGATGCAGACAAGAAGTAAAACTGCACATCCGACTGCGATCACAATACCTGAAAGCATTCCTGAAGAAAGCCCTGGAAAAATAATGAATTCTTTAGTTTTCACATCTGCAAAAAAAAATGGGATCATTGACAGCGTTTATTGGATGCAGAAATCAGAAAATGTTCTGTGTTGCCTTGCATTAAAAATATATTACACAAGCCAGTGTATTCTGGCAGGCCTTTGGATGACGGAATAAATTAATAAAACTGTAACATTTTTATGCACTTGAAAAAAATTTATAGAAAATGTTATTCATTTAATGAAATTAATTTCTTAAACTATTATGCACAAGTTAGTTTTCCTTTGAAGTTACATTGTTGATATTTTCATTTTGATGTCGTCTCAGAGAGCAGCAATTTTCTCCTACAGATCCAGTCTCTATATTATGTCATGTCACAACCATAGACTGTATAAAACAATGGATGTGGTGTCCGTGATGTCACCCGTAGTTTTCTGAAGAGCATTTTTGAAGCTCATCTTGGCACCGCAATAACCGAAAATATGCAGAGAGGCGGATTAGCTGAGGTGACGTGACGCTAACAGTGACATCAGCGGCAATCCACCTGTCACTCAAGTGGCCACGCCCCTAATTATGCAAGGCTTAATATAATTTAAACGGATGGGTTACAAAAAAATTCACCCCCCCACAGTCGTCATGAAGGGCAAAAATAGATATATAGACCAAAACCACTTTTTGCACCAGACTGTAAACGTGTTTTATCTGATGTAAAGTTGGGCATTTTAACATGGGGGTTTATGGGATTGACTCTCTTTTGGAGCCTCTCTCTAGTGGCCAGTCGATGAACTGCAGTTTAAGTCTCTTCAGTGTTGGATTAAAGTGAGAGACCGGAAGGTTGCCGCTTGGTCACAACCAGCACATCTGCTGTTCAAAACTTGTACCATCATTTTTTTTCTCAAAAATTCTGCTCAAATATTGAAATGATTTTACCTTTAACAGTGACAGTTACAGCGTCTGATCTCTGAGATCCATGTTGATTGTGAGCCTGACAGTAGAAGCGTCCACTCTGTAGTGCACTGAAACTCTGTCCAGATCCAACAGCTGAGGGTTCATTCTCCTTAAACCAGCTGAAGTTCAGAGCAGGAGGGTTTGAGTCACTGATGCAGTTCAGAGTCACTGAATCTCCCTCCACTATTACACCAGATCCACTTATCAACACTGAGACGCTCCTGGGTGGGTCTAAAACAGAGAAACATTGATATCATTAACAATCATATTAAACTTTGAATTACAGATGTTTAGAGGATTTAATGTCACAGTTACTGAACCATCATTAACTCACACATGACATTTAAAGTCACAGCATTAGAGTATTTCCCTCCATGTTTATTGATGGACTTGCACTTGTATTCTCCACTGTCATCAGAGCTGATCTTTGAGATGTTGTAGATTCTTCCAGATCCTACAGTCGTTCCTCCTTTAATCCAGCTGATTTCTGCAGGAGGGTTTGAGTCACTGATGCAGTTCAGAGTCACTGAATCTCCCTCCACTATTACACCAGATGGACTGATGGACACTGAGACGTTCCTGGGAGGGTCTAAAAATGAAAATCAAAAATGGCATAAAATAAACTAAGCAACTTTGTCTTTGATCACAGACTACAGTATATTTAGAAAATGTGTTGTCAACATCAATAACAACAACTCAGGATCCTCTGTTTTCACAACATTGCATTTTGGTTGCTGTTAGGTTACACTCTCAATTTTACAAAACATTTTTTTTTTTTTACAAAATAAGAAAAATTAATTTTTATTTTTATTTTTTGTAATAAAAATTTACAAAAAGCATCCCTTCTGTAAAACCACCATCCCCATTAGATTAACAGTGTTGTATACTATGTAAGACTTATGTAAATACAATTAAAAAATTCTCTATATGATAATTAACAAAATATAAATATCAGCGATTGACCAATCAGAACCCAATATTGAGCACAGACAAGCAAGCTTTCACCATTTTTCGCACTTGTTCAAAATGGCCAGGAGAACGGTCCAAGCACATCTAAGGACATTCCCCTCACACATTAGAAAGAATAACGAACATAGCTGAAGTGCATTGACACCGTAAGGGATTCACGAGTACAAACTTCGAGTAAATGGTACGCGTATTTGGCGTGCTGTCCGAGGAGAGGGTGCTCCGGGCTCAGTATTCGGCCCGAACCCAGAGTACTCTCCCATATTCCTGGCTGTGATAGGAACAAGCCAAGAGTGAGGAGTCGGGGTGGTGGAGGGATGCTGAAAACTGTTGAGGAATGCATGCGAGTCGACAGTGTGCATATAGGCCTCTCTCTCTTCTCATGACATCTTGATTGGATAAATTATTTGAACGTGCTCCTCCCGAACTTTGTTAATGAAACATCATTTCACGAGTTAACACTTACAAATAAGTTAGATAGAGTACATATTTGGGCATGATGTCCGAGGAAAGTGTTCCGGGCTCAATATTTGGCCTGAACCCAGAGATGTGGGAATCGTGTTTATAAAGTGTCACAGGTGATGTGCTAATCGTGATATAATATTAGTCAACATGATATAATAAAAGTCAACAATTTTTTTTATTTGTTCAAATAATGGAAAATGAATCTGTACTCACACATGACATTGAGCTGAACAGCAGGAGAGATGTGAGTGTGTCCGTCTACAGCACAGCTATATCTGCCTGAATCCTCTCTTCTGACTGACTGCAGCAGGAGTTCATTGTTTCTGTCTCTTCTCTCAGTTAATGGCTGTGAGTTTCTGTACCAGATGAATGTTGCTCTGTCAGTCAGAGCGCAGCTGCTTTTACATCTCAGATTGACTGAATCTCCCTCTGTCACTCTCTCAGGAGACTCCACCTGAAGATCTGAACACAACACACACATTATATCTAGTGCTGCTGTCATACACTGATTATTATTCAACATAATCCACAGAAGAAGAGATAAACCTCATCAAAGTCACCTGTGACAGTAAGAGTCACTCCTGGAGTGCCAATCCATTTCTTATCAGGTTTATCAGTGATGAATCTGAAATAGTACATATGTGAATCCTTCAGTGTCACATGACTCAGTCTGACGGTGCAGATCTGCTGTTTATCTCCCAGATACTGAAGCCTCTGACTGTATTCAGGGTCCTTAGACAGATCTGGAGGCTCAACATTATCTTTTACCAGTGTTTTGGTCCAGAACACTTTATTGATTTTATATTTATCAGTTTCGTATTCATAAGTGCATCTCATTATCACTGTTGAGTCCTTTAGTGCACAGATGTGTGAAGGTCTGTAACTCACACCCCAATCATCACCACTGAAAACTCCTTAAAAACAAAATGTATAATAAACAAAGCAGCAGTTTCTAACAGAATATATTTGCTCAGTCTTTGAATGTCTTGTGTTTGAGGAAAAGCAGAATTTAACATCTGATACAGAAGCATGGAAACGGAAGTGAAAATACTAGGACTGTCTAAAGATGAAAATATGAATCAAATCAATTAGATATTATGCTACAATTAATGATGATATTTTAGCTTTACATTAATGAGGAAAGACAAAGATGGACATACTTCATGCTTATACTGCTCCAATGGCAGGAAAATCATTATTATTCCTTTTTGAATATAATTAATCAAACTAAATAAAAATTAAATACCAACGAGCAACGAACAACATTCCACTTTATTTAAGAATGACAAATGAAAACACGAGACAGCAAAGCACTGAACAGAACATGCAGAGAAACATTAGAGACTTACCTTGAATCACGAGGAGAAAGATCAGAGGAAGAGGAGTCATTCTGACTGACATCACCATAGCAACACCTGCAACACAATCATTCCAACAGGTGAGATGAGATTGACAGACAACACGCATAATCAATATGAGCAGACATTAAGCTCAATTTGTGTTCTTTATCATTAAGCAAGACTGTCTTTGTCAACGTGACACAAGACCACATATAGAATCATAAAAAACAAACAAACAAAACAAAAAATAAATATATAATAAACTGGTGGTACCGTAGAGCAGGACACCTCATCAGCTGTAACCAAATGACACTTGAGGAGAAATAAGGAAGGTTTCAAGTCCACCAGCCTCATTTATAACCAGAACTGCGTCATTTCCTCTTTTCTATCTCTGATTAGTGACATACAGATATTACATTTCAATAAATGTATTTTTTTTTTTAAACCAATTTTAGGTTTTATATATATTTTTAAATCGTAAAAACATCCTGTTTATTTCCAAGTTTTATTTCGATTCCCAATCCAAGATTCCAACACATACATATAAGCTTGACTTTCAAAACACATAGTAAACACACGAAAAAAACTCCCTAAAGTCTTAATATAAAAGTCTGCTGACATGCAAGGGCATACGCAGATCTATTATTAATAGAAGCAGTGAAATCTCAATAAAAGGCAAACTGATGGTAACGGTTGGTGTTTCCTGTTGCACATACGCATGAGTAATGTTTTCAGTGACTGGTTCATTTCCAAGAAGTTTTATGGCTTGCGTCACTACAAACATGTGTGTCTATTCATGGCATGCTGTTATAATATTGCACATATATAAGATTATTTAATACAATTCAGTTATACTTCATTATTTTTAGTTGGCAAAATATGTATCGCACATCGAGAGTATAGCATAAGCTAATTTGGAATTAGTAACAATTATTATCAGTAATATGTGCATGTTACCCATCAATTATTTTAGATGTTACCCCATAATGCACATTTTTAGGTTGCAATTCTTTCAATGCATGAATGCGTCATTGCGTCCACATTTAAAAACAGAGGCCGGTTTCACTTCCTTGACATAACCACAGAAGCTTAACTAGTGATAATTCAGTCTGACTCGCGCCACAGACGAAGTTATTTATAGATTCGAATAACAAAAATGGGCCTGAAAGGTCTGAAATAATTAATTTCATGTAACAATAGAAAACTCCAAGTTATCATCTGCACAGTTATCTCAGGTAAACATGATGTTTCTACTCTTTTGGGGTAACTAATTTAAGTGCTTGACCATGCGTTGTTAGACAGTAAACGGATATGAGTCGTCTGATGTTATTATTACTGCGAGATGATGTGAAGGAGAAATGGCCACTAAGGTGCTCATACGTTTGCTGGTTCAAACTACTGCAATGATCCATGTGATACAAATAACATCCTTATTGATTCAGTCAGGTCAACTAGGGAAAGATATTGCATGTCTCTATGAAACCAGTCAGTTCTCACCACACTTTTGACAAATGCTACAAAAGTGGGCCTGGTAAGCCACTTCCCAAAAATGTATGCTGCAATTTACCATTACGCAACACAATATACACAATATACACAATATACTTGATTCCAAATCAAGAATGAACAGAACTGACAGGGTTCCACTCACAATGTGGATGAATCACATTTGTGTCACATTCTACATTCAATAGAACTTATGCAAAGCATTACTTTTACAAAGCACAAACAAATATTCATTTTTGACCCAGTAATGCATCTCTCACTTGTTGTATACGATCTCACAGTTTGAAGCATATGTCAAAGGAAATCAACGTGTGCTATCCTGAATAATTAAGCAAGGCATCTTCTCATAGGATAAGGTGACGCAGTCTCATGAATACTTATGAGAAACTGATGAGTCATCGATGTACTTTAGTACAAGAAAACATCATGTCCTGTAATGTTGATGAAGACGAATTTAAACCCGGGAATTTTTTTCTCCTATTACTCAAACTAACAGATGGTAATATTGTCTTCCATGATGTTCAACACAGATAACTCTCAGAAAATGTAGTTTTGGGTTTCATGACCCTTTAAGATAAATGTGCTCACAGAGTATAGAGGTGGGCTTTGGCTAAATTTTTTATAATTTCCGCCAATGGTTTTGACAAATATTTTCTCTTTGCACATTTTTGTCAGAAGGGTCTCTACACGAACCATGCCAAATTTCATAGAAATCGGATGAAGATTTAATTATTTTTAAAGGATTTTCTGACAACTCAAATGGGTGAAAAATTGAAGCCACGTGACCGACAGACTGAGACAACAGGAATGTAGATTTAAATACATACATTCATTAATTATATTGGAAAAAAATATCTTGAACAGACGAATTCGACAAATCAAAATTCTATACACAACATTTTTCTGGATTTTTTACAAACTGGATTGAGAATTTAGGCCTCAAGCAAAATCACGATCAGAGAACCAGAGCATACGTGAGAGAGAAAAAAACATTAAGTCAAAACATCCAGCTCTTAATAAAAGCTTAACAGGAGAAATGAAAACCCAGCATCAGACTATCAGTGCCACAGTCCCACCACATGAGGGAGTTGTTATCATGGAGATCTGCTTTCCCAAGAAAAGTAATCCCGGCAGCGCTGTAAATTCACTAAACTGATCTGTTGATCATTTGACTGTGCTGTAAATCACTGATTGATCCTCCACGATCTGACCAGATCTGTGAAATCAAAATATTCAGAGATAAAGGCATCAATGACCTTTACAGATCAGTACTGCCTACAAATACAGGAGCTAAATTAAAACTGAGTGAGGCTCAAAAGTGCCTCCGATTAATTTCTAAACATGTCCTGAATCTGTTTCTCACCTCATGGCAGCATCAGGCTGGTATGTCCTGATGTTGTCGTACAGGCTTTCGCTCTCTTCCTTCATGTGATGCAAGACAGTTGCATACTGGATCTCATCTGGATCTTCAGAATCAGAAGCTTTTCCTTTAGTCTGATCTCCACTGAAATTGCTTAGGGTAATTAAGGAATACAGGGCATCGTTTTGATTTGTGGCACCAGATTCAGACTGAGCCCCATCATGAGCTGATACTCCTCCGCCTGTTAAGTTGACATACAGATCATCCTAAAATGAGAGAATATGACTTGTTACACTTTTATTAAAGAAAAGCTTTGAGTATAACAGGGTGGTGTTTGCGTTTGTTTAATGCTAATTTGATCATTTGATTTACCTGCTCTTGACTGATGTGTTCAGCTCTGTGCTTTTTCCTTCTGTAATAAATAATTAACTAAAATGTTTATTTTGTTTATAAAATAAGTCAGCTTGATATACTAATGTGCTTTCAGACAGAATTAACTTACATGAACACAATGATGAAAATGAAGACCATACCTCCCAATCCACCAGCGAACCCAGCAAATGCATATAGCAACTTTCGTCCTACAACAAGACAAGTGACAGGATGTTGTTTTTAACATTGTCTAGAATGACAGAACCAAACCATGAATCATAGTGTACAGCAGGAGGACGGCTGCATTTAAACACACTCATGTTTATCTCCATAGTCTAAGATCTTGTGACTGAGGCAGGGGAGACGGTGCCCCCTCATACAAAATACTGTTTAATTGACAAAACAAAAGCAAAAGAATACAAGATTCTCCTACAAAATATGATTGTTACGAAATCAAACAGCAATTTTGTAAAGTAGGACCGTCCAACAGTGACCACCAGTGATTCATTGGGGATTCATTTTAGCCAACTGGCTAAAAAATAGACAGACTTGTTAATAAAGTAACCACCTCACCCACAAAATATTGCCACTTTCATAAGGTGAGGTAAAAAACGCAGAGCAAATGGTCAGGGTAGTAAATTCGACACAAGAGCAGTCAGGGTAGTGAGTTAGCCTTCCTTGTGCACGGTCCCAGAGAGGATTTTGTGTGGGTGCTGGTGAATGATGGATCGGACTTCACCATCTGCCCCGTGGAGGACACCAGCCCCACTCCAGATCCAGAGCACAGCCAGCCATCACCCCGCTGCACGGAGGATATACTACAGCCCACCGAAGACAATGAGACTGAGCCTGAGCCTGCAACGATGAAAGAGCCAGAAGGATCAAAGACTGAGCCAAACATCGCCCCGGAGGCCGAGCTTCGTGAAATGTCTAACAAGGTGCGTGAGCCGGCTACATTGTGTGATTACGTGGGAATTCTAGTTGATGAGGGAAGTATGAGGGAATGGAGGAAGGCCCCGTCAATATTCCAGCTATTGAGGGCGAGCTGCAGCTGGCCTTTGCTAACTGTTTTTTAGAGTAATTTGAGTTTCCCTCCTGTTTCTCCCATCCTTACTGGTCTCATCCAGTACAAAGTCCCCTGTGTCCCCACTGGTTTCACCCAGCTTGTAATATCCTGTGTCGCCAGAGTTCCCAGTCAGCCTCCCTCTCCCACATCCTCTTCCAAAAATAGCTAGTTTGTCAGCCCCGCCTCTGCTGGTTCACACCAGTCCCTGATGTGACGGAGACAGGGTTCACACTGGTTCACACCAGTCCCTCGGGTCCTTCTGACACCACTACACTGTGTGGATTCACCTGGAATCCTCAGTTCTTCAGCATCGCCCAGGCAAGTGGATCCCCTGGCTCTGCCTCCAGCCACTGATCCTGTTACTTCCTGCGCTCAATCTCTCCACCCCTCGACTGGCTCCGTCTTCCCTCTGGCTCCGTCTTGGTCCTCAGTTCCACCAGCTTCACCTCAGTCCTCTGGCAGTCCTCTGGCTCTACCTCGAATTTTCATCGCTGAGGCTCTGCCTTGTTCTCCAGAGCCATCGATGTTGCATGGGCTCATCGGATCTTCAGCTCCACCTCCATCGGCTCCATCTCCTTCCATTGTCCCCCTGGTGTTGACAGCCAAGCCACCAACCTGGCTCCTCCCTCCCTCGACTCTACTCTGGGACATCGCCCTGGCTGCACTCTGGTTCCCCGCCTGGCTACTCCTGCTCCTCCCACTCCTCCATGGACTGTTTTGCCTACCCCTGTCTGGTTACGTTACTCTCATGTTCCACATCCACCTCCAGAGCCCCCTTCCTCAGTTGGACCATTTGTTATGGCTTGGGCTTGGTATGGATGCGCCTTTCGAGATAGCGGTGTAATGTCAAGTGTAGTCTTAGGCCTAGTCCACACGGACACGGGTATTTTTATAACCAGAGTTTTTCCTCCTGCGTTTAAAAAAAAAATCCCATCCACACATGCTCGGTTTAAAAGAAATCTCCGCCTACATGAAAACGCAAAAACACGCTATCACGTGCTGTCAAGAGCATGCCACACCAGCAGGCGGCGATATAACCCTAATCGTAAAGTCACGTTGGCCAATCAGAAGCCTGAATCAGAAGCAAAAACCCCCGTTTTACTGTCTACACGACAACACTGCAACCGGCGTTTCTGAAAATCCTCACCCTGGCAGGGGTTTTCAAAAATGTTTGGTTTCAGTGACCTGATACTGCGTTTCCGTGTGGACGAACGGCCGAACCGCGTAAAAAAAGTCACGGTTATAAAAATACCCGTGTCCGTGTGGACAAGGCCTTATTTGGTTTAGTTTTTGATGCTTTCTGTTCCTGTTTTGCCAACCTGTGGTCCCTAGTTAGTTTCCTCGTTTGTTAATTAGTCCTGTACACCTGTTCTCTTTCAGTCAATCTACCTGTCCATATAAGCCCTGTGATTCTCCTGTATATTGTGTGGATTATTAGATTAAAGGGTTAGTTCACCCAAAAATGAAATTTCTGTCATTCTTCACCCTCATGTCGTTCCAAACTCGTAAGACCTTCGTTCATCTTCGGAACACGACTTAAGATATTTTTGATAAAATCCAAGAGCTTTCTGTCCCTCCCACAGCAGCAACGTTTTTATTCACGTCTTTCTTCGGTTGAAACACTCATTGAGCAATTACATGAGACATGAAACATTTTAGTAAGCTGTATTGTATCTTTCAAAATTCCTTCTGATGTCCATTCATGTTTCTTTGGAGCTATAACTAGTAATGGACACTAGTAATGAACTAGTGGAAGACAGATCGGTTCACATGCCACTTTAACTGAGGTGCATTAACACATTAAAGGTGTGACAGATCAGTAAACGGAAATTATTGTTTGAATTTTGTAATAAAACTGACAGAAATTGAAAGGGGAGACTTTGTTTCATATCAACAATAACCTACTCTGTCTTGTCTGTTGGCGCATTGTCAGTGTCCTCTTTGCCCCACAAGTTTTATTTACTGCGTAAGAAAATGGGAGTGTGGCGGTGAGAGCAATTGCATGAGTCTAATGCTGAATGCCTGAGAATTGGCAGCCCTGCTGAAACAGGGATTGCTGCAGGATGCAGTAATGGGTGTGCCAAAAGGAGGCGTGCCAAAAGGTGAACTGCTACAACAGAAATTAACCCCTAATCCTACCCCACACCCTGACAGATAGCTTTCATGACCAATGATGAAGACCTTTCTCCAGAGACTTGTTAAGAGCGCCAGCCTCCCATTTGGAAGGGACCGGGTTCGCATCCCGCTTAGAGTGGGCAGTCCGAACTGGAGGGGCTACAGTGGTGCCGTGACCCTGATGGGAGTGAGGTTTAGGGGGGTGAGTGTAAAATATGTAGGCTAGTGGGAACTGTGCATGTAAACCTCACTCCCCTGATCTCAAGAGGCGTTCTAGCCACTGACACTAGAGACTGCAGTCTTTAGCCTCCTTGTTAGAGCGCCCGACTCCCATGTGGATGGGCCTGGGTTCGAGTCCCGCTAAGAGCTGGGTGGTGTGAACTGGAGGGGCTACACCTACTTATTGTCACGCCCATTACTCCAACTTGCAGATACCCACACTTGGCCCTGCTTGCAGTGTATATCAAGGATTTGTTGACTATCGCTCAGAGAAAAAGGTGACTATGGGTGACTTACATTGTGTGAAATATTTGTTTCCAGTACTATTGTATTTTTCATGCATAGAAATTCAAAATTCACATAATCTAGATTAGACTTTGAAGTTGTTTAAAAAAATAATGTATTTTTATAATAACAGAATATTGTAGTATTGCTTTTTGTTTATGTTCTTTTTTACCCACTACATAAAATGAAACAAAAACATTAAGTTACACTAAACCTAAAAGTCCAAACTGAGCCTCCACCAAACATAAATGGCTGTAGGTGTTTTATGAATACATTCACAAAATTAACAATAACTTGTCAATTGTTATTATAATTTCGGACGCTCTCGCTGGTACGCGAAAGGGGCGCATGCGTAGCAGACCCAGTTGCAGCACCATCGAGTCTGAGGCCATGAGACCCATCATCCTCTGAAACATTCTGAGGGGAAGATTCTTCCCTACAGTGAATGTTGCTGCAAAGCGCTGGATTGCCGCCGCGCATTCTCGCGTCAGGCGTGCCACCATAGACCTGGAGTCCAACTCTATCCACAGAAAGGATATTTCCTGCCTGGGGGATAGAATGCTCTTGGCCCAGTTGACTCTGAGAGCCAGCTGTTCCAGATGGGCCAGCAGTAATGCCTTGTGTGACACCAGTTCTTCCTTTGACTGGGCTAAAATTAGCCAGCCGTCCAGATAGTTCAGGACTCTCACGCCCCGTCGTCTGAGGGGCGCGAGCGCCGCGTCCATGCACTTCGTAAATGTAAAAAAAAAAAAAAAGACAGGCCGAAGTGAAGGACAGTGTACTGATAAGCCCGGCCCTCGAAGGCGAATCTCAAGATTGGCCTGTGACGGGCTGCTATTTGGATCTGAAAATAGGCGTCTTTCAGATCCACTGATATAAACCAGTCCCCCGGTCGAATTCGAGCGAGGATTTGTCTGGTTGTGATCATTTTGAACGAGCGTATCATCAGCGCTTTGTTCAGCCCGCCGGTCTTCTTTGGGACTAAGAAGTAACGGCTGTAAAACCCAGACTCGGGGTGTAAAACCCAGACTGTAAAACCCCTCCCCCTTTTCTTTCCAAATAACATGCAAACTCAAAAGTGCATATTATTCTTAATAACCATAAACTGCTAAGCTGGGAAGATCTAATCAAACACAAAAACATCTGTCTGGTCTACAAAATTTGCATAATACTGCTCCTGCTCCTTTTAATTCATTCATAATCCAACGTAATAATAGCAGTCAGATCACCAGAAGCACCACACGAGGTGACCTTCTAATCCCATTCAGGAAAAGCACATTTGGTCAATTATAATTTTCTGTTACAGCAATACAAAACTGGAACTCATTGCCCACTATAATCAAAGACATACATACGTATTCCACCTTTACTACACACCTTAAAAACTGGCTGTCCGACAATTATAACTGGACACATTAATCTGACAGATGTGATGTGTATTTGATGTCGAGATCTCTGCTGCCTGCCTCAATGTTAGGTCCTGTATGTGTTTCAATGTGGCCTCTGTGTGATTATTTTGTATGTTGATTTGTACTGTTTTAATGCATGAACTGCTTTTATGCCTTTGCAATCTGTGCTTGTTTGTTTGTGCTTGCCTCAATTGTGTGGCCCATGTTTGTATGTCTGACTCCCTCTTGCTTAACCCTGCTGAAAATATAATTGTAATGTATTTTATTTGATGTATGCCTACTAACAACTTGCCGGGGACTACAGCTGGAAATTAGCCGTAGAGGCTAAAGCTGCTCTTTTTATCAAAAGGGACTGTCCACGTCATTATAAACTAATAAACTAAACTAAACTAAACTATTTTTCATCAGTAGTAAAAAATGCTTGTCCAATCACAAAATGACTGATACACACCATGTACTGTGACAGTTACAGCGTCTGATCTCTGAGATCCATGTTGATTGTGAGCCTGACAGTAGAAGTGTCCACTCTGTAGTGCACTGAAACTCTGTCCAGATCCAACAGCTGAGGTTTCATTCTCCTTAAACCAGCTGAAGTTCAGAGCAGGAGGGTTTGAGTCACTGATGCAGTTCAGAGTCACTGAATCTCCCTCCACTATTACACCAGATCCACTCATCAACACTGAGACGTTCCTGGGAGAGTCTATAACAGACAAAAATGATCATTCACAATAACTATTACAAAATTATGTGTTTGGAAATTTTAAACAATGTGTAGATAATTATTAACTCACACATGACGTTTAAAGTCACAGTATCAGAGTATTTCTCTCCATGTTCATTTCTGGACTTGCACTTGTATTCTCCACTGTCATCAGAGCTGATCTTTGAGATGTTGTAGATTCTTCCAGATCCTACAATCGTTCCTCCTTTAATCCAGCTGAAGTTCAGAGCAGGAGGGTTTGAGTCACTGATGCAGTTCAGAGTCACTGAATCTCCCTCCACTATTACACCAGATGGACTGATGGACACTGAGACGCTGCTGGGTGGGTCTAAAACAGACACAAATGAAAATTCACAATAACTATTACAAAATTATGTCTTTGGAAATTTTAAACAATGTGCAGATGATTATTAACTCACACATGACGTTTAAAGTCACATTATCAGAGTATTTCTCTCCATGTTTATTGATGGACTTGCACTTGTATTCTCCACTGTCATCAGAGCTGATCTTTGAGATGTTGAAGATTCTTCCAGATCTTACAAACGTTCCTCTTTTAATCCAGCTGAAGTTCAGAGCAGGAGGGTTTGAGTCACTGATGCAGTTCAGAGTCACTGAATCTCCCTCCACTATTACACCAGATGGACTGATGGACACTGAGACGTTCTTTGGAGGGTCTAAAACAGGACAAAAATTTAAATTCACAACAAATATTAGAAAATTATGAATTTGAAGTTTTTGAACAATGAGCGGATGATCATTAACTCACACATGACGTTTAAAGTCACAGTATCAGAGTATTTCTCTCCATGTTCATTGATGGACTTGCACTTGTATTCTCCACGGTCATCAGAGCTGATCTTTGAGATGTTGTAGATTCTTCCAGATCCTACAATCGTTCCTCCTTTAATCCAGCTGATTTCTGCAGGAGGGTTTGAGTCACTGATGCAGTTCAGAGTCACTGAATCTCCCTCCACTATTACACCAGATGGACTGATGGACACTGAGACGTTCTTTGGAGGGTCTAAAAAGGACAAAAATTAAAACCTTAAATCATCTAATTCAAACTCAATCTCCAGTTTTTTAAAAGACTAAAGGAATCTGTACTCACACATGACATTGAGCTGAACAGCAGGAGAGATGTGAGTGTGTCCGTCTACAGCACAGCTATATCTGCCTGAATCCTCTCTTCTGACTGGATTGATGGAGAGTTTGTTACTGAATTTATTCTCAGGTAATATCTTCTGTGAGTTTCTGTACCAGATGAATGTTGCTCTGTCAGTCAGAGCGCAGCTGCTTTTACATCTCAGATTGACTGAATCTCCCTCTGTCACTCTCTCAGGAGACTCCACCTGAAGATCTGAACACAACACACACATTATATCTAGTGCTGCTGTCATACACTGATTATTATTCAACATAATGCACAGAAGAAGAGATAAACCTCATCAAAGTCACCTGTGACAGTAAGAGTCACTCCTGGATCACCAATCCATTTTCCATCATCTTTATCAGTGATGAATCTGAAATAGTACATGTGTGAATCCTTCAGTGTCACATGACTCAGTCTGACAGTGCAGTTCTGCTGTTTATCTCCCAGATACTGAAGCCTCTGACTGTATTCAGTGTCATTAGACAGATCTAGAAGCTCAACACCCTTTTGAATTGGGCCTTTTGTCCAGAACACTTTCATGATCTGATATCCAGTAGGGTATGTATAAGTGCATCTCATTATCACTGTTGAGTCATTTAGTGCACAGATGTGTGAAGGACTGTAACTCACACCCCAATCAGCACTAGAAACCCCTGAAACACAGAATTCATCCTGAACAATTTAGCATCACGATCACCAGCCACTTCCCAACCTTTTTCACTGAAAAAATCTGAAATTATTTTCTTTATTCAAATTAACTGCATCTGAAGTACTTGAGGATGTTGAAAAGCAGAAATAGTCTGACTTACCCGAAATCATGAGCAGCAAGATCAGAGGAAGAGGAGGAGCCATTCTGAATGACATGAGCAGGAATCACAATCACAAAGCCACTTATTTTAGCTTCTGTGGAGGCGAATCTTTTGAAAACAAGTTCAGGTTATTGTGAGATAGTTTTCATGACAGAAAAATTAAAACAGTCTTTAAAAACAAGCTTTTTATGTGAAATATAGGCCCGGTTTTACAGACAGGGCTTGATGATGCCAGGATTAGGACTTAGTTCCATTAGGACATTTGAGTAGCTTTAATAAACATTACTGGTGTGAATCTTGAGACAAAACAATGGCACTGACATATTTACCAGTGCAAGTTGCTTTCAGTTATAACAGCTCAAACATGCATTTTAGTCTGGGACCTTGTCTGTGAAACCAGGGGATAAAGCTTTTTTCATATTCCCGGGTAAAACATGATTTCTTTTTTATGAAAATGTTATTTAATCAGTATAGTCAACAAATAGAAATACTGATAAATACTGACAGAGTTTCCATCTCAGATATCAGTAACAATCTAAGAAACCTCCAACCTGATATTTTATTGATGCACCATCTTAACATTTTCATTTTTTTTAAAAACATACAGTATGAACACATGCAGATAACAAGGATAATTCCTATTTTACTTTTAAAATGTAACGTTACATACTACAAACAGAGAAATTCCCTTACCGTGTTTCAGCGATGAAACGATGCAGTGAATCAGAGGTTTACAACCATAAGATGAGCCTTGAAGACGAACTCTTTATCCTCCTCTTTACATTTTCCCCCTACTTGCTGCTTCAAAACTAGCTTTGATTTAAACTACTCAAATAATACTTTCTGTAACATAAGAAAATACCTCATCATAAAATGGACAGGGCAAATGAAGCAGCATCCTTCAGAGAAAGAGAACTAGCCAAACGGAGAAAGAAAGAGGAAGTGAAAAGAGTCGAGAACATGCAAAGTTATACACATTTTCAAAGCATTTCTTTAAGACGTGTGTGATTTTCACAAGCAGTGGAACTTTTCATTTCTTCACAGACAGGATTGTTCACAGATACCGAGTTCCTGCCGAGTGAACAAATGCTTGGAATTAATTTATTGAGTTTGATCTTCACTAAAACCCTTGACTCTCACTTCCTCTTTTTTGAGTTGACAAGAGGCCTACAAACTGCATTAAACCTTTATGCAAATCCTGACCTGACAGAAGCTGTATCCTTTACAACACAGACACAGACAACTGTACAATACAGTTCCACAACGCTAAAAGCACAACATTACCACTTTATAATTAAAAAAAGGGATTGGTTTAAAGCAGAGGGGTTACCAGGATGTCATGTTTGGGGGGGCATTTGGCTTTTTTGGGGGGTTAGAAAATTAAGCTATACTACACACAATCTGTTTTAGTGCAGATCTTTTTCTAAGCCAGTAACCCAGAGATAGGCATTCCCATTATATGGCTATTACATAAAACTTAGTTAAACCAGGTCAACACTAATAATATGATGATGATATTATTATTATTGACAGATTAATATCGTGAATACTCTTAGTAAAACACATTAAGAGTCTAAAGTTATGAGTGACACGCCCATTATTTTTAGGAGTTTCTCTTAAGCTCCAGTTAGGAGCTGTACTTGTAGCCTCTTGTAAGATTATTTGTGAATACGGCCCCAGGTAAAAAAAGTTTGATATGCTCATTTGAACAGAATGAAAACAGTATTTGAATGTTATTCTACAAGCAATTCTTGTTGTAAGTGGCTTTGGATAAAAGTGTCTGCAAAATGAATAAATGGAAATGGAAACAGTAGGCCTAGATAAAAGGAAACATATTAGGCGACAGGGGGTCAGGAGATAAAAGCTATTTTTGTGAAACTATAAGAATTGAAATTATGATATGATTAGCAGAGGCAACATCACTTTTTTCATAGATTCAAAATCTATATTGTCTGTGTGCAGAGCAGAGTGAACTGTGACTGCTGTGCTCTCTGGTTGTTAATAGCCGCGTTTCCACTGTCGGGCCAGTGCGAGCCAGGGCTTTAAACGGGGCGAGCTAACAGGGCTAATAGCCTCGGGCCTGGAGCACCGAGCCCAAAATCTGCTGTGATTCCACTGTCGGGCCAGAAGCTCCACAGCGCTTCACTAAAACACGCCCGTAACACGCCTCTCTGGAACAACGTCACACTAACCCATCTTTTCACCAACAAATGGAAGTATCAACAAAAATAAACTAATCAGAAAGAAATCACTGGAAACAGCGTGATCGTGCCACCGTTTGCTGGCATTTTTGTTGTTTACTTGAATATTTAAAACCCAAGCATCGATGTTTTACCACAGGTTTACAATAAAAAGTGATGCATTGATCATAATGAATTAATTTATGTCAAAATTGCACATTAGTCACTCATAAATAAATGGCAGGACGTAAAGAAAGAGGACACACGTACTTATTCAGTTGAGGCTGTTTCTGTTTATTAGGACATATTTACATCACATTTAGAAAGAATGATCATTTCTATAAATATATGCCACCAACAATACGACCTGAGGAGCTTTAGCACTCTCTCCACTCCCAGTACAGTTATATTCAGAGAAACAGAGGAAGCTCCCGAAAAAAAAGTTGCTTTATTTTATGATAGTCCGGTATAAAGAGACGAGACGTAGGCTACTGACAGATACAATAAAAACATGACTGTGATAGCCTTTATGATTGGTCTGATTTCTTCAAGCGTTCATATTTACAATGTTTACTATGGTAATGGTTAGCGTGCACAGACTTTTGAATCGCGTATAAATCTTTCTACCTTATACGGTGATCAGAATCCACATCGGATCACAAACAGAAGGCCTTCAAACATGAAAGTGAGTTAAATTATTTTAAAAGTCTTTAATCCTGACAGAATCATCCGGCGCTGCCGTCTCCAGACTCAGGTAAACTCCGCCTCTGTTCGTAACCACTCCTCTAGCCCGAGCTGGCCCGCTTTGGCCCAAGGTATTCGGCGGGCCAGAAAATCCTGGCCGTTGGCCCCGAGTAAGCCCCGATCAAGCCCCGGAAGTGACAGTGGAAACGCGACTGGCCCTGGCACGCACTAACATGCCCGGCCCTGGCCCGACAGTGGAAACGCGGCTGACACACCTCCACTCAAAACGGCCAATAGAAAAGCAAAAGGCTATGATACGTTCTGGTTATGAACCTTGATCTGAAGGGGATCACAAGACATCACCTTAGGTCAGAATTAGCATCTTTCTTTTTTAATTTATCATCAGATGGACAGATCATTTCTCAGGGGAGGCAGGGCTTATCCTATATCCTATCCCAGCCTCCCCTAGACACGCCCCTGGTGCAAGAGGGAATAAACTAGACTGAAGGCCTACTGCACTGCATACATGTTAAATTGCATGTAAAATACATGTTAAATTAATTCTGGCAATAAAAGTCTCCTCTAAACTTCAAGAACATGACCTCCACCAGCACTTTACACCTCCACTGCTGCTCATGTGAACACATTCACTCTCTCATTAGATGAAGAAACGTCTGTCAATTCGAATAACTAAAGAAGTGCAAACAAGTGTCACCAGCAGGTGGTGCAAAGACATGGAGAACAAAATCACTGATTCACGTAACATATTAAAACTACTTAACTTTATATAAAAAAAAAACAATATATATATTTCCATTTTTGCAGCTTACTAAATGTATACCTTTTTGTGTACACAATTATCATGGTAAAGGATATACCACTAGTTAGCTGTTCTTGCAATATTATTTTTTATTGGGAAATTTATTTACAGAATCCAGTAAAATCTCTAGAATCTGGATACAGTTTGTCTTCTAAATTATTGAACATTACAAGAATGTGTCAAGTATGTTGTGGATTTTAAGTAGGGGAGAGCCGGGACGATTGAAACGCGGGACGGATGAAACACTGAGATTTCCTTGAAAACCACTCACGTCATGTGCGTCAAATGTCGTTAGCACGCACAGCACGCAATGCCTGCCATACCCGCGAAAACATTTCTTCTTTACGTCGTGCCGTTTTGGAGTTAAAGACGCAAAACTGTTTTTGAGTGCAGTAAGTGAATTCTTTCGTGCGGTACTTTTTTTGGACTGACAAGTTGTATTTATTGTTTCATGTGCAATTGTAATGATAATACGGCAGGTGTATTAGTACTGCAACACACCATTAAGTGTGAAAAATCAGAGTTTTTTAGTTTAAGGGCAAAAGAGGTTTAAATGACAGGAGGCGCTGTCGGGATAGTTGAAACAAGTGTTTAAACCGTCCCGACCGCCCATCCTGCCAGTTAAACCTGGTCATAGCCTATACCGGGGGTCGGCAACCTGCGGCTCTAGAGCCACATGCGGCTCTTAAGCGCCGCCCTAGTGGCTCCCTGGAGCTTTTTCAAAAATATGAAAATGGAAAAAATATTTTTAGTTTTAATATAATTTCTGTAGGAGGAAAAACATGACAAACATTCTTAACCCTTTCGCACGTACGGTCGCATCGGTGTGATCAGAACAGTCAGTGTATGACGTGATCAACTGCTAAATTCAAATGTGCTCTCGCGCGTTGGCTGGCGCTGAGCCAGAGACAGGCGCGCTCAGAGCTGTCATATATCACAACTTTTCAGTGTTTTCAACCACATAATGTTTGTTTTAGGTTTCAGACATATAAGTACTAAAAAAACAATACATTTAGAGTTTGTAAAATACACACTGATGTTAAAGGAAGAGGCAATAATCCTTTCCATTATAATTAGACACGTTTTATTCATATCAGATACACATTGTGTAAGTAACTTTAAAGTTTACTCTATTCTTCTCCCAGTTCACCAGCCACTTACTTTGATGTATTTCGGGAGAAGTGGATGAATTCACGTGTTGTAAATCCAACAGATCCGATTCTCTGAACTGCGTCTGCGGCACAAACTAAGATGGCAGCGCATAAAGCTCAACTAACGCGATCGTTATAAAGGTGTTTAAACAACAAAACACTTCCACTTGCATATATTTGACGATCGGAATATCAGATATTTCATGCCATATCTAACAAATGTGTGAGTATTTTGAATAAAAAAGGAAAAATGACATAAAAGCAGATCATCATTCATTCAGCTCTGTTGTTGCTGCGGTGTGTCACGTGACACGCAATGACGCGTCACCTTGGAAACCATAAAGTGACACATTCTAAATAACGGTCGCCTTGAAAAACTCACGCTGGGGGGGTCAGTCAGAATATTTTAAACTTACGTGTGAAAGGGTTGAAGTTTTTCAACGTTGTAAAAATAATACACAAATAAATAAAACGTAATACATTAAAATTATAATGGAAGTTAAACTTAAAGCACCATCGTAGAGTAGTCACGTGGTGCGTCATTCTCTCCAGGATGCGCTGCAGGGAAAATAAACATTTACTGCTAATCATGAATGCTCATTATGTATTTGTTGCCTAGGCTACTTATCATTTTGATACTAGGGGGCTAATAAAGCTAATATAGACACTTACAGCATGTGTTGCCTTCATTATAAGGCTTATATAAGGCTTTAATTTTTTGCGGCTCCAGACAGTTTTTTTTTTTTTTTTTTTTGGTCCAATATGGCTCTTTAAACATTTTGGGTTGCCGACCCCTGGCCTATACTGTTCATAGAATCATATACTGTTTCTAGACTTGTGTTTCTTTTGATGCAAATTCATTTTCAACTACGCAACACGTTATCTCTTTAATAATCATCAATTGTCCAATCTTCAATAAATTTAATTTATCGTCTTATGGTTGACCTCGTTTTCTTCATAATAACAGGCTATTCAACTAGCAAACACTCTATATGACTGAAGGAAGAAATGTAAGAAAATTAATTGTAAACGGATTTGTCTGTCTTCGTCAAAATAGCCCATTAGAAAGATTACAAAATGCGCATGGCTTATCACCTATTGTTTATTGGGCGATAGAACAAAATTTCTAAATCACACGAGGTCCCCAGACAATACTAATCCAGTGCTAATAGGGCTGAAGAGAACATATGTGAGTTGTTGATCACAAAAAAATAAAAAATCTATCTTAGAAAACGACGTTAATCTGAAAAGTGTTTCAACTGTCGCGGCTCTCCCCTACTTATTGAAAAGTATTCAATTTCAAAACGGCCAGTTCATCTTGTCTTTTATTATGACAGGGGTCGCTGGAATACCTTACTTGATTGTGATTGGCAAAATGTGATATTCACCCATAATATTTCTGAATAACGACCGTTGCACGATAACAACACTGTATAACTGACCGTTCATAATACGTCCTACATAGCTGTGCTCCTCTTCCTCCTCCCGCGAACGCCACAAATATGATAATAATCAACTCGTATTTGTAGGAAGAGTGTTTTTTAAAGTAATGTCGCCCGTGTTTTCTCTGGCGGGCTGCAGTCTCGATCCGAGCGATAGATTGAAAACCCGGAGTGGAGTTCGAGCGGTGGATTACATGACGCTTTGAGCGGGGAGGGGAATATCTGTCGCTCCGCTCCACCCATTTATACTATTCCAGTCCGGCTTTCAGTTTGTGTTTCGGTTATTCACTCATGATGAGTTGCTTCTGTTGGAAGTTGGAACTAGTTTCGTCGTCGTAGAAGGAATTCATACGAACTAACTTCAAGTTGAAACGTAAGTTAAGGACTTAATTGAAATATTGTTGTTCTGAACAAAAGCAAGATTGCGAGTGTAATTTAGTTTAGTATTATATTCATTAGGCTAAATGATTCAATTCAATTCACGTTTATTTGTATAGGAATTTTCACAATAATAGTTTCAAAGCAGCTTCACAGAAAGTGCATGAGTCCATATTACAATTTAGAGTGATCTGTTATCACGTAACTGTCTAAGTTATGTATTTCAGAAATAGCAATACAAAATCACAGTTAGCTTATTTTTTATTTTATTTTTATTTAAACAATGTAGAGCATTTAATGCAGATACAATGAGCTCATTGAAGTAATGGATACTACTGAAGAAATGATTATGACATTAAGAAAATATAGCATTGGTGCATGTTGATTCAGAGTTTGCTGAATCTGGCTAGATTTTTTTTTCTCTAGCATGTAAGGCACTTTAATATTTATTATGCTGTTAATCTGCTGTATTGAATGACAGAAAAGTGTGGAAGGCATGAACTTTGTACAAGAGCCTATTTTCTGCCTTTTATTTGAAACATTAACAATACTGATGATTAAGGTTAAAAACATTCTAAATGAAGTAAGCTTCATACGTGATAAAAAAAGCATAAAGTAAAAACACACTTCAGTGATTACAAACTTTACATCAATTCATTAACTTTTTACTTAAATTTTCGCCAAGGCATCCATCTATAAAATTATCCTTAATATACTTCAGTTATACGTCATGACACTCCTGTCAATCATTCAGGGCTCCTCCCACAAAGAGATGCATTAAGGCTGTAATATTTACTGTGTCCAAAACACTACATCCTCTTCTTGTTAGGCTGAATAAGAAAGAAAGAAAGTAAAAACTTTAGGCTAATACTGAAATATTTAAATAAAAGCATCAACAACATGTGTCATGAGGAAAGGCTAATAGATTGGGTTTTGTCTCTATCTAGTGGGTATTCTTACTTACTGGAAGATTTTCATACAGAGACGAGTCCAGTTCGGGTTTACAATCATCAAGTTGAGCAGCCTTTATGAATGAAGACAAAGTAAAAACAGTAGTATGTTATTTATATTCCCATATTCTTAGTCAATATAGACATTTCTACAATGACATTAATCCGTGTATCATTCGTTCAGTCGTTTTTTGATTTAATATTGAAAGTAGAAAAATGAGAAAAGCTTTTTCGTTTTTTCCAAAAGAACGAAAAACAAGAATTCAGCTTGATTTTTGATGCCTAACAAATGGCTCGACACAACCCGTACCGGGGAATAGCCTAGACTGGGCTTTTGCATTATATAGACCTAAGTCACTTAGGAATAAATCACAGCATGCCTCATGATTTACAACTTTACAGTCCGGAAAATATAGGAAAATAGCTAATTATTTTCATTTTATTTTATTTTTTCAAATCATTGTAAAGCCCTGTCTAGGCTCTTCCCCAGTACGGGTTGTGTCGAGCCATTCGTTAGTCTGGTTGTTTGATGAGAAAAAGATGAAATGTAGTTGCAATAAACAAGATAAGAATCCGCACATCATCAGCAGCAGCGGAGGACTCTTATTCTGCAGTGCAGAACTGAGGAAGAACTGATGACAGATCAATATGATCTTTGACAAATCAGAGGAAAGGGGAGTTTCATTCCCTCCCACATGTAGAAATCGAATATTCAAGCTGTTTATAATAAATTTTTCTACCTCAGAACGAAAAATCAAGTTGAATTCTTGTTTTTTGTTTTTTTGGAAAAAATTCTAAAATGAAAAAGGAACTGTTTTCTCATTTTTCTGCTTTCAATATATAAAAAAAAACGACTGAACGAATGAACACTGATTGACATTGAGTGTTTGAGTGTTTGGCTAAAGGTGAAGAGAGTTTAGTCTTTTGTAGGAAACACTTACCATTACATTCTCATACACAAGATCACTCAATTCAACATCATAAGCGTTGCGTCTGTCATGATCAGGTCTGGAATGATTCATCTTTGCCATTAAAGAAAAAACAGAACAAAGAGAAAATAAATAACGTCTATAAACAACTCACTAGAAAAAGTCTCTGCTACATTCAGACTTTCAATCTTTTAGATACCAATTCATTTCCCTGATCAGTAAACTTCTGATAATCACCTGAGACTCCTGTGTGTCATTTCTCTTTTTCATCCACCTGATTCCCCTTTAAAGACAATAATTTGACACAATTACAACCAATCAGAATTTATTTGATGTTTAATACACAGCTTTGAGTAAAGAGATTTATCTATAGGATGGGCTGTTTTGAATGCGATGAAATGTGGTGTATCTTCAGGATTTGCTGCAGTAATGATGTGAGCTTCAGACTTCCTTATTCAATAATTTGCAAAGTTTGCCGTGGCTCACGTTAGATATGTTTTATAATAATTTATGTTCCCATAACTGATCGTTGTCTAAAGGTACAATATGAAAGAATTTTGTATCAAAATATCCAAAAACCACTTGCACAGTGTAATATATTTATTTCAGTTGTGTACTTCAATTATCCTAAATGTGTACAAGAATTTGTAAATTCAGAGAAATTTACAATTTTAAAAAGTGCCCGTCCCTGTTCACTTGTCGCCTGTCAATGACGTAATATCCGCGTTATCCCTGGTTTCCGCTTGTACTGCCATAGTAACCATGGCGACAGATGTGGGCAATGCTCACGCTGTTGTTGTTTCGTTCAAACATTATGGATCATGGCAAGCAGACTTTGGGACAAAAGGAGAACTAAAACGAGGATCAATATCAGCGTGGCGTTTACGAGATCCCGAGAGCTCCACGTCCGCGACTAACTTCGACTTGACAGAGATGCCGCTCTTGCACGTACTTTATTAGACAAGTGAGCAAATGTTCATAAAACTAATCAATGTTATATAGCTCAACATGATGAAATGTTAGAATATGATTAGTATGTTATTCTAATGTTTATCTAGCTTACTGCTAGTCTCATTTAGAAAACAAACTAACAGATAGAATAATGTTATAATTTTCAACACACTCAAATGCTGTTTAGTGTGATAGTGTAACGTTAGACCAAGTGAAACAGCACTGCATTACCTCACAAGTTTAATTAATCAAATAAACTGACCTGTGTGAGTAGTAATTCTGAACTTGCGGGTAAGTTAGTTAGATAGAATTAAATGTCCTTATTCCTTTTTATCCGCAGGACTCGCGTGTGGAGCTGATATCTGTCTCTCATTAGAAATCGAGCCCTGCTTCATACCACAGTCATGTTAAAAACATGAATGCATTCACTCATCCATAAACAGTATTAGATCTATCAGCATGACAGCAAGTCCCATTATTCCGCTTATCACTGCGTCATCAACCTACGCCTTTGTTATTGTAAGAGGTTAGCGACCCCTAGCGGCGAAAACAAATTACATATTGTAGTTTTAAAGTAATGATCAATTAATCGATTAATCGTTGACCTCTTAATTCCGAAGCTGGGGGTGCTACTATGGGTACGTTTACACGACAACGATATGCTTAAAATGGAGAAGTTTTTCCTTTGAGTTTTCCGCGTACAGACAGCACCATTGTCAAAACGATCCCCATTCACACGGATCCGCGAAAACGACAAAAAATGCTGCATTCTGCTGCCAGGCCATTAGATGGTGATGAAACACCATAGACTAAACATGTAATACGCATGTGAATGATGTCATCATCTTAACAAATTTGTGTTTTTGTTGTTTTCAACCCATTTTCAAAAGTTTGCGTTTGCAGGCACCTAAAACTTGGCTTGGCTTTAAGCTTGGCTTTACAATGAATATAGGGAATATGACTATCACTTAACAAGTGCTTTTAAATTTGCCGACATATTAAAAGTGCTCTATTTTCATAGCATGAAAAAGTAATTGCTTTACATAAAAAATGTGATCTTTGAAATCATCGTACATAACAGATAGCAGAATACAACAAGCATATTTGTTTCAGTTAGAGTCCAAAAGTATTTGTATGAAAAAGCACAGCAGATGCACATGTAAACAGTATACACGTGATTATTTTTTGCCACGTTTTGGTTTGTAACTTCATGAAACATTAGTAAACCATAGTAGATCACACATATTTATTTAGAGCATGTGATCTCTAACAACGGATTAATCCAATGTTTTGAGGAGAATGTGCTGCTGTCAATCACCGCGCTGGTGGTGTGGATACTGCAATCACAGATTCTACTTTTTGGAAGTATGACCAACATAAGAATTTTCACCGGAAAACGCCGTCTGAACAAGTAAGTAACATCCACTTTTGTTCTGACCAACTAATGTTAAGGGGAAAAAAGCATTGCAGTAAATCACGCTGATTAAATCTAACGCTCGCTTATCATATCATGTCAAACCGTGCAAATTATACTTTGTTCTCAAATTGTTAAAGGGGTGGTTCAGGATTTTGGACATCGGACCTTATTTCCAAGTTAGCCTGGGTGTTATTTATCAGTGAAGACAGTTTTCAACATTTTTCATCCAGTCCTTCCAGTTGCATAGTTCGCCGGTGCTAGACTAGCGCGAGTCAACGGTATCTGCTAGCCTGCCATTAAAAACAGTTTTACCCACTCCACAGTACACCAAACGCAAATAAATTATAATGCCAGACTATTGATGTAAATGTCTGTTGAGAGAATAATGTTAGAAATCAAACTACTCTTGACCTTGGCAATGTTAACAACATCAGCATTGCGTTACTACATTTAATGCCCTCCCAATATTTATCCTTTTTTTTCGAATGGGCCGGTTGCAGTCTATTTTTTTCTCAGAAGTCTTTTCGCGTTTTACAACGGGTGAATCTCCAGTTGTCACTGGTGATTGTCGTTTGAACCTTTCTGGATCCACCTCCAACATTCTCACACGCAACATAGCCTACTAGCCGAGACACCTTCTTTATGTGTACAGATGTGACGTAATGATGTAATCAATTCTTTTGGATAATTTTTAACCCAAAAAAGCTACGGACTGCAGCTTTAATGAAAAACGCAACTAATCCTTTGCAGGTTCCCTATTAGCATTGGGTTTAAAGGAACATGCCAACTTTTGGGACTTTAGCTTATTCACCGTATCCCGTATCCCCCAGAGTTAGATAAGTCCATACATACCCTTCTCATCTCCGTGCATGCCGTAACTCTGACTGACGCACCCACCGCTATCCTAGCTTAGCACAAAGACTGGAAGTAACCGGCTCCAGCTAGCATACTGCTCCCAATAAGTGACAAAATAACGCCAACATTTTCCTATTTACATGTTGTGATTTGTATAGTCACAGCGTGTACGAATAACAAGGTCACATGAGACACAGCCATCTTCTAACTGTATACATACTGGGAAGTATATTCTCAGAAGGCGAAGCACTGCTACTTGGGCGGAGTAACTAAATAATCGACAATTAAGCGATTGTTGATTAATTGTTAGCATGAATTCACAACCTTCTGACTCATTCACACACATAAGACCACAGACACACGTCTTACCAAATCAGCATCATGATGATCACTGCAGCTCCACAAATCACTCCTATGGATATGTATATCACCAGACTTCCTAATAGCACAAATGTATAAAAACATCAAAAAAATTATAATAATTTGCTTCACTTTAGAAAGAGTAATGTGAGTATTTGAGCCGCTCTACCTTTAACAGACACAGTTACAGCGTCTGATCTCTGAGATCCATGTTGATTGTGAGCCTTACAGTAGAAGCGTCCACTCTGTAGTGCACTGAAACTCTGTCCAGATCCAACAGCTGAGGGTTCATTCTCCTTAAACCAGCTGAAGTTCAGAGCAGGAGGGTTTGAGTCACTGATGCAGTTCAGAGTCACTGAATCTCCCTCCACTATTACACCAGATCCACTCATCAACACTGAGATGTTCCTGGGAGGGTCTAATAAAAATCACCAAATTATTTAAGACCTCTTACACATTTTTAAAATGACTTATATGAACCAAATTAATCAAAACAGAGAATTAGCATCTTATGTTTTATCATTAACTCACACATGACGTTTAAAGTCACATTATCAGAGTATTTCTCTCCATGTTTATTGATGGACTTGCACTTGTATTCTCCACTGTCATCAGAGCTGATCTTTGAGATGCTGTAGATTCTTCCAGATTCTACAATCGTTCCTCCTTTAATCCAGCTGATTTCTGCAGGAGGGTTTGAGTCACTGATGCAGTTCAGAGTCACTGAATCTCCCTCCACTATTACACCAGATCCACTCATCAACACTGACACGTTCTTTGGAGGGTCTAATAACAATCACCAAATTATTTAAGACCTCTGACACATTTTTAAAATGACTAAAATGAACCAAATTAATCAAAACAGAATTAGCATCTTATGTTTAATAATAAACCTACACATGACGTTTAAAGTCACATTATCAGAGTATTTCTTTCCATACTCATTTCTGGACTTGCACTTGTATTCTCCACTGTCATCAGAGCTGATCTTTGAGATGTTGTAGATTCTTCCAGATCCTACAATCGTTCCTCCTTTAATCCAGCTGAAGTTCAGAGCAGGAGGGTTTGAGTCACTGATGCAGTTCAGAGTCACTGAATCTCCCTCCACTATTACACCAGATGGACTGATGGACACTGAGACGTTCTTTGGAGGATCTAACACAGGACAAAAATTAAATCTTTAAATCATCTCATTCAAACACAATCTCTGTTTTTTAAAAAGAACTAATGAATCTGTACTCACACATGACATTGAGCTGAACCTCAGGAGAGATGTGAGTGTGTCCGTCTACAGCACAGCTATATCTGCCTGAATCCTCTCTTCTGACTGACTGCAGCAAGAGTTCATTGTTTCTGTCTCTTCTCTCAGTTAATGGCTGTGAGTTTCTGTACCAGATGAATGTTGCTCTGTCAGTCAGAGCGCAGCTGCTTTTACATCTCAGATTGACTGAATCTCCCTCTGTCACTCTCTCAGGAGACTCCACCTGAAGATCTGAACACAACACACACATTATATCTAGTGCTGCTGTCATACACTGATTATTATTCAACATAATGCACAGAAGAAGAGATAAACCTCATCAAAGTCACCTGTGACAGTAAGAGTCACTCCTGGAGTGCCAATCCATTTCACATCAGGTTTATCAGTGATGAATCTGAAATAGTACATGTGTGAATCCTTCAGTGTCACATGACTCAGTCTGACGGTGCAGTTCTGCTGTTTATCTCCCAGATACTGAAGCCTCTGACTGTATTCAGGGTCCTCAGACAGATCTGGATGTTCTCCATTATCTTTTACCAGTGTTTTGGTCCAGAACACTTTCTTGATCTGACGTCCAGTAGGATATGTATAAGTGCAGCTCATTATCACCGATGAGTCATTTACTGCACAGATGTGTGAAGGACTGTAACTCACACCCTCTTTCTGACTACAAACCCCTAAAAAAGTTAATCCTGAACAAATTAGCAGCAGTTTGTGCATAAAAACTGCAGAATGCAAAAATTCCTGAGCAAGGGTTGCAGAGACTCACCGTGAATCATGAGCAGAAAGATCAGAGGAAGAGGAGGAGCCATTCTGACGGACATCACCATAGCAACATCTGCAACAAATATAGTGGCTTATTTTCAGCTTTAATGTCAGCATGAAACATAACAACAAATACTACTTTACTTATCAAAGAACATGACAGCAACAGTCATTTTTGTACTGCATGAGTTTGTAACTGTCCAACGTCTTTCACTTCCTCGTTTTGATTGACAGCCCATCATAGACAGTAGGACCCTGCCAGAACGATGGTCTTTAATTTCATACTGAGATACTGCTATAAAGCACCTTAGTTGACTTTTGTATCAGTGCATTGCTAATGTTTACAAAACATACTCTGGAGCTTGTTGTCACTCAGTGAATATGCAGGTTTATTATTAAAAGCCACATTAATATTTAAGTCTTGGGTATAAGTCTTTATAATCTATCTTCATTATATAGTTATCTGTTGTGTAAAATATTAAAAAGGATTTTTTATCAATTTGTTTTTCGCCAACAAAACACTGCTTGAGAAAACAAATTTGTGTTATTGGACTTTTGATTTTAAACCATATAGTTACTGAGACACAGCCCTGTGACAACTAGCCCCAACCAATCTCCCATAAATCCCCCACACTTAAGATATTTAACAGTCAGGCAGTAAGTAATCCAGACACAAGCAGGAATAGTAGACTAGAGAAGTGCTGATGAAAGCAAGACGGCAAGACATGAACACCAGAACGATCTGACAATGAACACAGCAAACACAAGCTACATATAGGGAACGGTGACCAACTATCCTGGTATGGAAACTGCTGGATCCGGGATTGTAAAACACTGGAAGGAATTGCAGTGGCAGTGACGTCAAAAAAACACATTTCATCTCCAGCATCACCAAATGTGCATTTGATAAACCTCCAATTTACTGATTTATTAATAGCAATCTGGAAGTTAAATAAATAACTTAAAACATGCCGATAAAGCAGAATTGATTAATCTGAATGTGTTTATCATGAAAACTACTAAGCTTTTTATTCAGTCCGTGGCCTTGTTCTTCTTGAATGATCATGTCTATAAACATGGAAAAAAATGCAGTTTCCTCTTTTGTAGGTGAGAAAACCAAACTTGTGAATCTCTGACAGCCTCATCACAGTGTGATCACGTGACCTTCATACGCCAATGAGAGATGCTGAGGGACATCACACCCAGGTGGAAGAGGAAATCAGCTTAAAATCAGCAAAGTGATTCTCAGAAATGGAAAGAGGAAAATGAATGCATATGCAATCTAGGATGATGGATCTGACAGAACTATCCTCCTCCACAGTGCAGCTCAGCAGTTGGGCCTCAAAGGTCAACCTGAAGACCTTCTGTTTCGAACAGTCAGGCAGCAGTTAAGTACATGGATACAAAATGGCAGATGTACAATCAATTAAAGGATTTGCATCAGATCCAGACTGGACCAGGATGTCGTGGAACTCCTGGAAAGGAAGACCGTAAGAGTCGAGGTGGATGGTGTCAAGCGATATGCAACCCTTCTCTTGCGTGTCTAGAACATGGCCAAACTCAGAGCACCCAAATAGGCAGTATTATCACAGCTGAGCTTTTACAGCTCTTGTTCCAGATCTGCAGAGCCAATTGTTGGCTAAACAGCAGATTCAATTCCATTTCACCCTCCTAACTCACCACACTTTGGAGGTTTCTGGGAGCGAGAAATTAGCTTTTTGAAAAACGCTTTGATGGATACTATAGGAACTCAATCAGTGACTTTTGAGGTCCTTCAAACTGTGCTCGTGGAGATTGAAGGAATCCAAACCACTGGGATATACACCATCCGATGTTTCTGATCCTGACCTCATTACTCCAAATTGTCTCCTAATGGGAGGGCCAGATGCTTCACTCCCCCTGACAGTATTCCCCCAGTCTGAGCTGGTCAGCCGATGTCGTCGTCACAGCCAGATCCTTGCCAACCAATTCTGGAGACATTACCTCAAATTCTGCCTGCCTGGACTTCAAAAGTCGTCAAAAATGACATCCGGGTTGGCCCTACATTGCTGATCATGGATGCTCAGCTACCCAGAGCTATCTGGCCCGTGGGAAAGGTGTTAGAAGTATTCTCCGTAACTGACACCAGAGTGAGGACAGCCAAGGTTCAGGTGGGAGTTGCATGCCTTATACAATTACCTGACATTCCTGATAAAAGTGATTGTAAACCCCACAGAAGAATTGAAGCCTTTTTGTATATGCACATATTTCCTTATGGAAATCTAGGGGCAGTTGTAAACAATAATTTTTTTTTTTTTTTTTGCTCTATCTCTAACCTCTCTCTATTAAATCTCTCCTTCTGTACTTTGAGGGACACGCATACACAGCACCTTCCCTGAGCCAATGAGCTTCCAGAAACCTTGACTACGTGATCTCCCCCGCCCTCACAGTGCAGCGGGACACGGAGAGACATGCTAAAGTTATAGCGGCATAATAAGTGTTTATATTTTGCCCAATTGACAAAATGATGTGCATTCCAATTCTTAATTATATAGTTGATGAGGAATTAATTTTCTCTTGTAACTGAGTTATTATGCCTCATAGCCCAGACAGAGTGGCACCATACAAACTTTGGAGTGCTTGCAAGGTGTCAGGTTAGAGCTGTGCACTGCCTATAATGCAGAAGTTACAGCCTAATCTTATTTTATTGTGCTGTATTATTGACAGTATGTTTAATTGTTGTAATTTATCATTATTATTATTATTATTATTATAATTATGAATATTCACATTTATGTTACTGTTTATTTAATAGAAAACCACAACCACACAAACCAGTCCCAGAAAACAACTGCATCTTCGTTTTGTCTGTAATTGGACAGCCTTTGGTGGGTCAGCACCCTGAGCAGGAAACTTATTCTATATAGGTAAAATAAGTCCCTTAGTCTCGCTTCCTCTTTTGTGTGTTGATAAGAGGCCTGCGAACTAGCCTGGGAAAACCCAGACAACTTCCGGCAAATTCAGATTTGCTCGAGAAGTAAGTCTGGCAAAGAGCTCATTCAAGCCCATTTCCATGGCCTAGAAATCGCGGCACCAATCAGAAACGTTGAGGCGGGCTTTACACAATGACGATCGCTCTGATTGGTTTTAGGTCTATCCAATTGCGCCCAGAGGCATTTGAGCGACATCCGTTCAACTTTGAAATGCATTATTATATTCAAATTGCAAACACATGAGGACAGTCTCCATGAAAGACCCACTGGCAGATGAACGTGCTACTACATTTCTCTCCGAAACGGTAGGAAATTAAATTAGATTTAATAGAGGATTTTAACTGCGACACAATGATTGACAGGGCAGTTTACGTGACAGGATGCACGCGACAGATCCGTCCGATAAAGATGACGAAGTAGTATGTCCCAAAGCTTGCCTACTTTTTTGCTACACATTCAAAAGTAAATACCTTTTCTTCACAAAAAGAGTACATACTTTTATGGCGTAGTGTAACTTAGGCGAATTGGGACGCAGCCAGGGCCGGCGCTACCTATAGGCGGAGTAGGCAGTTGCCTAGGGCCTCGGGCTTGGAGGCGGGGCCTCCAAATCATCCCTATACGCTTGTCCACCAATCAAGAGCAGCAAAATACTAGGCTGTTTGTCCATTGGATATAACAATTGTCATTCACCTGTAGTAAAACCAATTAATATCCCCGTTTAAACCTGAGTCACGCCCACCCTCTGAATATTTGAATGAAGAGATTACATACCGATTTAATGAATGAGATCCAACTTTACTACAAATTGATCTGATGGCGCCGAAACAAACGCATCCTTCAGGGGCTGCTAAGCGTAAGGCTAAGCAGGCACGCAAAGAAAGTGCAGCTCGTCATGCAGGTATCATCTATTGATAATGTATTTGTAAAAAAAAAAAAAACTGAGCCTGACGATCAGCGTAGTTTTGGGATAGATCATTTGGCGGTTATTCTGAGTTCAAAAGAGCGCGATCACCGTTGATGGACAATTCGCTTCTGACACTTTGAATCTGAGCGTACGATGCAATCAAAAAATCTGTTCGCGGAAATTAATCGTAATTCCAGTCACTGTTTCACTGAGGCGAATTCATGATGAACTGTTGATCTGAATCTTACAAAGGAGTCGATTCTCCTCGATGGAATTGATTACAACCTGTGGAATCAAATCTTGATTCCTTACGCCTCTGAATCAAGGAATCGATTTCCAGCCCTAGTCAGGCGCTGACCAAGGCCGCATTAATGCACGGGCTTACCTGGGCTGAAGCCCAGGGGCCTCCCAAGTTTAGGGGCCTCCCATGTTCGGGTTCATGATGAGCTGAAAAGGTCATATTGTTTTAACTTGTCAGATTTTGTCGCTGTATGTCGCTAGTCGCTTGTGGACGTTGGTAGTGCTGTCGCTCTAATGTTATTGTTGTGGTGCGTTCACACCAAACGCGAATAGAGCGTCTGGCGCGAGTGATTTCAATGTCAATGCAAAGACGCGTTTACGCGCGTCTAGAGGTCCCGCGGCGCGAATGAGGCGGTAGACTGCTCGTCTGGCCACATCTATACAAAACACCATCACAAGTGATATTATACAACTATATAATTTTAATTTGACTAGGAATTAGGCTCAAAAGAAACAGTATGCTGTTGGGAGAGTGTTTTTATATTACCACACAGCAGTGTTCAGGGATTAAATCATTTACTAGATTAACGATCGATCAATCTACAAATTAAACTCACTCATACTGTCATAAATTACTAAAACGTCATCCGAATTTGACAAATAATAAATTTTCTTGTCCCTAATAGTCAACATAATGCAGGGGAAACTGTAAAATGAACTGCAGCAGTGCTAAACTTGCATCATAAAACTACAACACTCGAACTATAAATGTATGAATTAAACTCACTGACTGTCGACAGTTTCTTTTCCATGCATTATTTTATTATATCCATGTTTGTGGTTAGTTACAGTCAAATCATATAAAACAGTGAAATCGCCCTTGAACTCTTCTGTCTTGCCTGCACTGCACTCGAGACGGTGACGGGAGCTGAGCTCCACTGAAAGGCTTCTTTCCTATTGGTTGTCGTTCGCGAAAATCGCTTCTCATTTGCATAAAGTTTAAATTTAGTTGCTTGGTATGGTTGTTAAATAAAGTGTCTTGTGTTTATGTGCTCAGTGATATGTTAATAACAATATTAAAATTAAAAACAATATAAAAAAACTCACTGTTGTAGGTCTCGAAAGAAACTAATGCATTTTGTGATGTACAGTAGATTACCTAGATAGGCTTTTACACTTTTTTAAAAATGAACTCTATAAATCGAGGGGATGGGGGGCCTACAAAACCTCTCAGCCCCGGGGCCTAACATTGGGTTAAGGCGGCTCTGGCGCTGACTGTCAAAATACTAAGTTAAAGAAAAAATAAAGAAGTTTGTCAGTCAAAGAGCAAGCGCACTATACTAGAGCATTGTTTATTATGTTTCAAAACAGCTACCTCAACTGTCTGTATATCTTCTAAAACGCAGATGTTTAGCCTGCATTTACTGCTCGATCATAATATATCTACTTCATTTTTTTTTCGTTTTCCAATCATAAATACTGTTGCAATATTTATTGAAAATAATTTTAAGCATATGAACAAGCACACGATTACAGTTGAAGAAACGAACTAGACTTTTTATTTAGTAGTTTATTTCTATCACTTCCACTAGGAGCTGATTTGTGTATATTCATATTAAATGTATTTCTCTACAAAACATAATATGACATATTTAGTCTATCAAAAACAAAACTGTTCATTATCCCAAATAAGGGGTTAGTGTGTTACTATAAATAAATTACTGAGCAAATTACTGAAAAAATTTAAAATAATCCTGACTAATAAAAGAAAAACTGTCATTAAATGAACATTAAGCAATGAGAAAAAGAAAAAGAAAAAACATTTACATTTTTTTTTTTTTTTACAGTGTAGAAAAACAAATGTAGCCTCTCTATTGACATTATTTGTTTTAAACATTACCTGTTGTAGGATCACTGATGAGGTTTCTAAAAACCAGTGGTGAGTCAGAAGAACTACAGGGCAAAGAGAGACAGGAGCAAGAGAGTGATTTTGAGGAAGACCAACTACAGGGCAAAGAGAGACAGGAGCAAGAGAGTGATTTTGAGGAAGACCAACTACAGGGCAAAGAGAGACAGGAGCAAGAGAGGGATTTTGAGGAAGACCAACTACAGGGCAACTACAGGAGACAATGCCAGACCTGGAACATCAACAAAAAGTAAAATAGGAAGCACAGTACCCGAAGCTCAACCTGTTGATCCAGCCTTGTGGCCTGACACAATTGCGCAAAGTTACAGAGCAGAGGCAGTGCGAAGAGGACCATTTCAAGTCAGAGAAAGTTATGTTTTTCCCAAAAATTCTGATGGACGAGCCTTTTCACACAGTTTGTGTTATAGAAAAATGCCTAATGGTGAAAGAGTCAAACGATCATGGTTGTCATATTCAGAAGTGAATGATGCAGTATTTTGCTACAGCTGCAAACTTTTCTCTACCCAAGTAATTAAGCTCATTAAAGGAGGATTAAAAGACTGGAAGAACATCCACACCATCCTGCGCAGTCATGAGAACAGTTCTGAGCATATAAGCACCATGCAGAAGTGGAGGAATTAGAATTGCGATCTAAAACAGGTCAAACCATAGACCAGAGACAGATGACCCTTTTGGAGGAAGAAAGACAGAGGTGGCGGAATGTTCTCACAAGACTGTTAACAATTATACAGTCTCTTGCTGAGAGGAAACTCCGCCATGGACGGTCCCAAGCCCGTTCTGAAAAAGGAGGAGGGTTAGGCGTGGGGCTAGCAACCCCACCCTGTAAAAAAAAAACCTTTGCTACAGAAACGCAAACAAGAGCAACAGGTAATTCCGCCTTGGGGAGAGACGGGTCTTCGCTAAGAAGAAGTATGACGCTGTGCAGTGAAAACCGACGTAAATTGGAAGCTGCAGGGCCGATCTCCCTTCTCTCAGCCAGGGCAACCAACATCGGTACATGGAACGTGAGGACCATGTACGAAGCGGGGAAGACAGCGCAAGTGGCAGCGGAGATGCGGAGCTACAACCTCACCCTGCTTGGAATCAGCGAAACTCGATGGACGCAGTCCGGTCAGAAGAGGCTGATCACTGGCGAGATGCTGCTGTACTCGGGACATGAGGAGGATAACGCCCCCCACACACAAGGAGTAGTGCTGATGTTGTCAAAAACTGCACAGCGAGCACTCACTGGATGGGAAGCCCACGGCCCAAGGATCATCACAGCATCTTTCCGAACGAAGAAGAAGATCACCATGAATGCTGTGCAGTGCTATGCACCCACCAATGACAGTGAGGAGGGAGACAAGGAGCAGTTTTATAGCAGATTGCAGTCCATCCTGGAGAGTTACTCAGAGAACGATGTCACCATCCTGATGGGGGATTTTAATGCCAAGGTGGGGAAGGATAACACCGGGTATAAGGAAGTGATGGGAACACATGGACTTGGCAACATGAACGAAAATGGTGAGAGGTTTGCAGATCTGTGCGCTCTTAATAACCTGGTGATCGGCGGCAGCGTCTTCGCACATAGGAGGATACACAAGGCAACTTGGGTGTCACCGGACGGCTCCACCGAGAACCAGATAGACCACATCTGCATCGTCAGGAAATTCAGAAGATCTCTACAGGATGTGAGAGCGAAGCGAGGAGCGGACGTCGCATCAGACCACCATCTCGTAGTGGCAAGACTGAAGCTGCAGTTGAAGAGGGGGTGGATGGCAACTACAGCACAGAGGCACAAGTACAACACCTGCTCTCTGAGGGACACACACAAGCTAGAGGAATTTAGAGTGGCTTTGAGCAACAGGTTCCAAATACTGCAAGAATTAGAAGAGGAGGAGGAGGATACAGTGGATGGCAGATGGAAGAGAGTGAAAGAAACCATAACGACAACATGTAGGGAGGTCCTTGGACCCCTGAAATACCAGCACAAGGAGTGGTTGTCGGTAGAGACATTGAGGAAGATTCAGGAAAGAAAAGAGAAGAAAGCAGCCCTCAATAACAGCAGAACAAGAGCGGAGAAGGCTAAGGCACAAGAAGATTACACAGCCGCCAATAAAGAGGTAAAGAAGCTTATTAGAACCGATAAGCGGAACTATGTTGATGGTCTGGCAGCCGAAGCAGAAGAAGCAGCAAGAAATGGCAATATGAAAGATCTGCACTCCATCACAAAGACGCTGTCAGGGAAGTTCTGCAAGCCAGGTAGGCCGGTGAAAGACAAGGAGGGAAAGATATTGAAGGGAGAGGAACAACAAATGGATAGATGGAGGGAACACTTCGAAGAACTGTTAAACAAGCAAATGCCAGCAAACCCGCCAACCATCAATCCAGCAGCAGAGGATCTACCAATAGATTGCAGTGCGCCCACCAGAGAAGAGATCCGCAAGGCAGTAGGCCAGCAGAGGAACGGCAAGGCAGCAGGTCCAGACAGTATACCAGCAGAAGCATTGAAGGCGGACCTGGAAACAACGGTAGAGATACTGTTCCCGTTGTTTAAGAAAATCTGGGAGGAGAAACAGGTTCCCACGGAGTGGAAGGAGGGATATATTATAAAGTTACCTAAGAAAGGCGACCTCAGCAAGTGTGACAACTACCGAGGGATTACGCTACTGTCCATTCCAGGGAAAGTGTTCAATAGGATCATCCTGAATAGAATGAAGGACCAGGTGGACACCCAACTCCGTGACCAGCAGGCAGGCTTCCGGAAAGACAGATCCTGTACGGACCAGATTGCCACCCTGCGTATTATTGTCGAACAGTCACTGGAGTGGAACTCTTCTCTCTACATTACCTTTGTAGACTATGATAAGGCTTTCGATAGCCTGGATAGGAGTGCCCTTTGGAATCTTCTCCGGCATTATGGTGTGCCAGCCAAGATCGTCAACATCATCCGAAACTCGTACGATGGTATGACCAGCAGAGTGGTCCATGGAGGGAAGCTTACGGAGACCTTCGAAGTGAGAACCGGGGTTCGTCAGGGATGCCTGCTCTCGCCTTTCCTCTTCTTGCTAGCCATCGATTGGATAATGAAGACTACAACGGCACGCACAAGAACAGGAATCCAGTGGACACCCTTCACACAACTCGACGACCTGGACTTTGCGGATGACTTGGCCTTGCTATCCCACACCCGACAGCAGATGCAGGAAAAGATAAACAGCACAGCTGCCACCTCCGCTCAACTAGGTCTGAACATCAACAAACAGAAGACAAAGATCCTCAAGGTGAATAACACCAACAACAACCCAGTCCAGTTGGACGGAGAGGCGTTAGAAGAAGTGGAGGCCTTCACCTACCTGGGCAGTGTCATCAACAATCAGGGTGGAACAGACGCTGACGTTAAGGTACGAATATGTAAAGCAAGAGCAGCCTTCCTTCAGCTGAGGAACATCTGGAGCTTGAAGGAACTGGGCCTAAGGACAAAGGTCAGGCTGTTCAATACCAATGTCAAGGCGGTCCTTCTCTATGGTGCAGAGACATGGAGGAAAACAGTGGCGACGATGAAGAAAGCTCAGACCTTCGTCAACTCCTGTCTGCGAAGAATCCTCCAGATTCGCTGGCCAAACACCATCAGCAACCAGGACCTTTGGCAGAGAACCAATCAGCTTCCAGCAGAAGATGAGATCCTGAAACGACGCTGGAGATGGATTGGTCACACGCTCCGCAAGCCAGCTTCCAACATCACCAGGCAAGCGCTCACTTGGAATCCCCAAGGCAAAAGGAAAAGAGGAAGGCCAAGAAATACGTGGCGCCGAGATCTGGCAGCTGATACCAAAGAACTTGGATACACCTGGAGCCAGCTGGAGAGAAAAGCCCAAGACAGGGATGCCTGGAGAGCTCTTGTCGGCGGCCTATGCCCCAGGAGGGGTAGCAGGCATAAGTAAGTGAAGTGTTGCTGAGAGGAATCTTGGATTTAGGGGATCCACAGACAAACTCAATGTTTCTGATAATGGTCATTTTTTTAAAGGAAGTGGAGCTGTTGGCAAAGTTTGATCCAGTTATGCAGGAGCACTTGGCTAAAATCAAAGATGGAAGTACACACACACACTACTTGGGGAAAGACACATTAAACCTGGTTCTAGCAGATGCTGCAAGAGCTTCAAAGGATGCCATTGGATTCTTTGGACACCTGCAGAAACTATTCACCTTTTTTTCAGGATCCACTCAGAGATGGTCTATTTTGAAAAAATATGTGGACCTCACTCTTAAATCATGGAGTGACACAAGGTGGGAGAGCAGATTGCAAAGTGTTCAGGCTGTCAGGTTCCAGGTTGCCCAAATCAGGGAAGCGCTTCTAGAAGTACGGCAGAGTTTGTCTGACCCTGTCTCTAAAGTGGAGGCCCAAGCTCTTGCTGAAGAATTGGGGTCTTATCGCTTTTTGATTTGTTCTGTTGTGTGGTGTGACATTCTGACACTTGTCACCCAGTTCAATAAGCTTTTCCAATCATCTTCTATGCAACTGGACGTTGCTTCAAACTTGATTACATCCACCAAAGCAGCACTCTCACAGTATAGGGCATCTGGCTTTGCTGCAGCACAAGCAACTGCAAAGGATCTATGTGAATAAATGAATCTAGAGGCAGTTCTCAAACAGAAGAGACTGCGTAACACCAGGAAGCAGTTCTCTTACGAGGCTGCTGATGAGCCTCTGACCGACGCACTGCGAAACCTGGAAGTGACTTTTTTTAACATAGTTGTGGATGTAGCACTTCATTCTCTTGAGGAGAGATTTCAGACCATGGAAAATGTTAGGGACACTTTTGGTATCCTTTTGAATTTCAATGATGTTGCAACCATGTCAAGAGTTACAGTGAAGAAACACTGTGAAGACATTGAGAAGGCACTCAGCAAGGAAGGACATGCAGATATCTCTGGAATTGAAATGGCTGAAGAGATACTCAACCTTCCACCATTACCATCAAAAAGCACAGCCTTGAAGCTTCTGAAATTCCTTCACCAGAAGCAACTGCAGGAGATATTTCCAAACCTCTGGATTGCTCTCAGAATTGCAGTTACCCTGCCAGTAACCGTAGCAGCTGCCGAGAGAAGCTTCTCAAAACTGAAGCTTGTAAAAAATTACCTGCGCTCCACAATGACTCAGGAACGGCTTAGTGGACTTGCTTTAATCAGCATTAACAGAGAACTCACACAGCAGATTTCTTATTTACATTTACATTTATTCATTTAGCTGACGCTTTTATCCAAAGCGACTTACAATTGCTATATATGTGAGAGGTCGCACGCCTCTGGAGCAACTAGGGGTTAAGTGTCTTGCTCAGGGACACATTGGTGTCTCACAGTGGATTCGAACCCGGGTCTCTCACACCAAAGGCATGTGTCTTATCCATTGCGCCACTACCACCCCAGCAATAACTACTTCTTATGAAGTAGTTATTGATGAGTTTGCTTCAAAAAAAAGCAGAAGAGTGCCTCTGTAGGTGGCCATGGAATGAGAATAATAAGTGCTGGTCCAGATTACTTTTCAGATTTGTTTATTTTTTTTGGTGTGTTTAACTTAAAGTTATTAATATGCATATTTAAGTAAAAATATAAAAATACTTATAACAGGTTTTGTATAAATAAAATGGTTAGGAATCATATTTGTTTCAAGTGCTTTTTATTTAATGATGTTTTATTAACAAAGTTTGGGAGGAGCATGTTCAGATAATTAAACCTTATTAAATGCGAGTGGAGCACATTCAGTTAATCAACCCAATCAACGAGATAAGAGGTATATACTGCAGACTTACCTCTGCTCACTGACAGTTTATCAGTATCCCTCCACCACCTCATCTCCCTCACTTTGATTTGAATAATCTCTTATTGGATGTAAACAACACAATCCAAAATACAATGCAATCTAGTTCTAGATTATTTCTATCACAAACAGGGGTTAATACTCTTGGTTCAGGCCAAAATTTAGAGCCCGGAGCCCTCCCCCGGACAGCTCGCCAAATACGCATAATCTTTACTCTATTTAATTTGATGTGTAAGTTAGAGGTCGACCGATATGGGTTTTTTCAGGCCGATGCCGATGCCGATCTTTTGAAATCCGGGTCGGCCGATGGCCGATTAATGCTGCCGATTTATTTTGGCCGATATTTGGCCGATTATGTGCTTGTTTTTAAACTCTATTTGAAAGATAAAATATAACACAAATAATTACTTAAGATAGACAAGATTTCTCAACAAAAACATTTATTGAACACTTGACCAATCTGCACTTGTTGTGACCTTGAGATATGTTTGGTAATTGTACCTGAATGAATTAAATTAATTTGCTACATTTCAGATTAATATATTTGTTTTCCTTAAAATTGTAATTAACAGTAACTTAAACACTTTGCAGTTTGAATGATGTCTTGTAAACAAAATGACGGAGTATGTTTTTATGTTTCCACTGTTCGATCGCATCCGCGCCTCACACACACACACACACAAATATAAGTAAACACTTTGCGACTTTAAACACACGCGACTTTTCGATCGCGCCCGCGCCCCTCTCTCCCTCTCCCGAGTCTCCCTCTCCCTCTCTCTCTTCCACACCTACACACCATACTCCAGCATTGCAATCTTTACATCGCAGCCTGCTTCAGAGCTAAGGCGGGGCTACAGATTAGGTGTCCCCAAAGAACCCGCGTATCTAACAGTAGTTCCGCATTACATGAATTAATTTGCACGCGAGTTTATTTATTTTTATACCATGTATTCTCCGTGTAAGTTTCGGTTCAATACGAATACATGTTCCACCCCTAGTCTACAGTGAAATACAGTCACACATTACACTGTTTGGCCAGCATTTTAACCGTGTTTAATCCAGCTACTAGCTAACAGTATGCTAAAGTTAACTGCTGACTAGCGTCACGTTTCTAACGTCCGTTTTCAGAGCATCCAAGAGAAGCACAGAAATACACATTGATATTCGGTCTGGTAAATAACGGTCGTTAAGGCACCAGTGCCGTATTAGCACCGGGTCTGTCTGTAGCTACCCAACCCTAGCGACGACGCTAGCAAAGCAAAGCCAGTCCTTCACTAACCTATGGTCACTTTTTTATTACTTATTTCTCTGCATTGAGTGACAACCCTCTCAAATATAAGACACACAAAACAGAACAAATAAAAGTATCAGATTCTCTGTCTGTAATTGCAAAATTCTTGCTTACTTATTGTTGTGACATGATAGCAACCCTTCTGCTGTGCTAATGCAACCTCAACTACGCTATCAATATCCACCGAACGTCATGTCGCCTATTCATATTTTTTCTCGAAGTTGGCAGTAACATATCAAAAGGTTTTAATTAAATATAAAGGAGTTTTCTCCAAGGAACTTAGCTCCTTCCTTAGGCACTGGATGAGGTCTGCTCACTCTGCTGGAGAATGACTCTAGGCGCAGCATGCGTCCACAACAACAACACAAGGCTGCCCACAGATGCGCCCGCCTAATAATCGGCCCCTAGTGTAAGTGTAAACTCGTGAATTCTAAAAGGTGGAGGGGAGGAGGGTGTGGCAGGGGGGCCTCCAACATACATTTTGCCTAGGGCCTCCATGTCTAGAACCGGCCCTGGACGCAGCATATGGCTTTACACGATGACGATCGCTCTGATTGGTTTTAGGTATTTGAGCGACGTCCGTTGGTGATGCCCCTTTGGAAATGATTTGTCTATGGAGCTTTGCCAGACCATAACTCAGTTACTACTGAGAATGGTCTGGTTTTAACCAGGCTACCTGCGAACTGCTTTAATCCTTTATGCAAATCCTGACCTGGCAGAAGCTGTATCCTGTACAACACAGACATTTGCTTTTTCTTGTTCCATAATGCTTTAAGAGAACCAAAAATTACCACTTTATAATTCAGGAAAACCAAGGAGGAGATTGGTTGCAACTGGGAAAGGGATTTGTCATTCCACTTCACATATGGCAATAATCTAGACTGAAGGCCGACTACAATGCATATGTGTTAAATTAAAACTAGCAATAATACTCGCCTCTAAACTTGGAGTAATGGTAATGGAGGGATCGAAGGCTCGCAATATACGTTTGTAGAGTTCTAGCTGCAAACTTACAACCGGTGTGACCAGTGCTCTAGCTGCATCTCTTCAGGCTCCGCACTGACAGCTGCATTTAGAGGGTCTGTGAAGAGGTCTATGCTTTCTAGTATGCATTAACAAGGAGGCATTAATCACTCTTGAGGTTTTTTGAAGAGCTGCATGGGACAACACTGTATTCAGCTTGTTTACATCAGGAACACACTTACTCGTGTGTAACTTGTGCATTCAGTACTCCTTGAGTCCCCCTGGTGGGCTGGATAGAACAACACAACTTTTACAATACCCTGACATATGCAAGGCTGGATGATGTGAAAGACCTGGAAGTAAATTCTGAACTGCTCTTGTAGACTTTCAATTTCTTTTCTGTACTTGGCGAATCACATCTTGCATTTGGGAGCATCTTTGCACATCTCCTCGCAGGCAGAGAAGTGTGTCAAAAATCCGCTGTGAAAAAGGTTTAGTTTACGTTGGAAAGCGTTCATATGCGCATAGAGGTCTGAAACAGTCCGAGACCGACCTTGTAACTGTGTGTTCAGATAATTCAGATGTGCAGTCATATAATCTGTGAGGAAGGCCATGTAACAAATAAATTCTGGATCCCATAGTTTGCTGCTGTAAGCGCTTGTTTAAATGTGGAAATCAACTGATCAGACAGTATTTGCAACTGTTGTCTCATCTCTTACTGAATTGAACTCAACGCCCTTGGATGATGATATCTCACAGCTAAATAATGCGCTGGCTATTAACCTGGATTTATTTGCTCCTCGCAAGGTCCGTGAAATCAAGTTATACTCGCTCTGCTCCTTGCTATAACAACCTTCCTCTCCTTTAGTTCTAATGCGAGTGCGGCAAGTTTTTCGGGTGCCCTGTTTTCAGAATTTTGTGCAACCTGATTTTGCCTCACTTGTTACAGTTCAGATATGAAAAGGGGGGAGGGGGGGTCTGAGAGGTGGCGCCCTGACAAATCTCGTAAGAATCACGATTTGCTTTACGGCACGACGTCTCATACATCAACAACATATGAAGCAGCCTCTATGGAAGACACTAGAACGCATTTCAGACGTGAATCATGGCAGAGTCGACGAAGAAAACGAAGAAAGCGCGGTCAGAAAAGTCAAGGAAAAGAAGACGACGGCTCTGCATGAGTGGTATTTACATCAGTAACGTTAAATACAGTTACTCCACAGCGACTCTAGGGGTCGCTGTTTGAGAAAAACGGAAACTGCTTAGTGTGCTTTTAAATAACTAGTCGACCTATGTCAAATCTTCCTTTCCTGGCTAAAATGTTACAATGAGTTGTAGCTTCACAGTTGCATAACCATCTTTCTGTTATTAATCTTTTTGAGCAACTTCAATCTGGTTTTTGAACGTTTTTATGACTCACAAATGTTATGACTTTTATGACATGACTATTATAGGCGCCTGTTTGGTTGGTTCTGTGGTTCTAATGGTTCTGTATTTGAGTTTAAGAAGAAATTAAGGAATCTAGGAGTTATCTTTGATTCCCCATTAACATTTGACCCTCGTGTACAAAACGTTGTTATGACTTCTTTTTTAAAATTGCGCCCCATGCTATTCTTTTCAGCTGCAGAAAAGCGAATTGCTTGGAATTTTTAAAACGCATTTAAAAACTGTTTGTTAGGTTTGGTTAGGAAAGTTAGGTTATTGTTGATTGTGGTAATCATTACTGGTTTCTTGTTTATTTAATCCACCTATGCTTTTTTGTTTGATTTATTTTGTATTTTGTTTATTACTTTACTTGTATTGTCTTATACTGTAAGCTCCTTTAAAGGCACTATAGAAAACAAAAGTTATTGTTATTATCGGCCGTGTTTTCTCTGGCTGGCTGCAGTATCGCTCCGAGCGGGAGACTGAAAACCCGAAGTACAGCTCGAGTGGTCTGTGTTTCGGTTAGTCACTCACAACTTGTTTCTGTTGGAACTGTTTTCATCGTCGTAGAAGGAATAAGTTGAAACGTAAGTTGCTGTGTATTAAGGACTTTTTTTATAGAAATGTTGTTGTTCCGAACAACAACACGTGTAATTTTGTGCAGTAATCCTTATATTAATAATCTTATGTAATTTGATAAAAAAAAAATTTCTCTAGCAATCTCTAAGTGTAATGGTCTTTAACATTTGTCATGCTGTTATTCTTGATTTATTGAATGACAGAAAAGTGTGGAGTTTTACACTAGAGCCTTATTTTATTCTTTCTTTTATTGGAAACATGAACAATACCGATACTCACGGTCAAAAACATTAATAATCTCAAGTAAGATTCATACATGATAAAAAAGCATAAAGAAAAACACACAGCCTAGTGATTACACAGTTTTACATAAATTCATTAACCGTTTACTTTCATTATCGCACATCCATCTATAAAACGATCCCTTAATTACTTCAGTCACACATCATCATGGCACTCCTGTCAATCATTCAGGGCTCCTCCCAAAAGAGATGAATAAAGGCTGTAATATTTACTGTGTCCAAACCACTATATCCTCTTGTTAGTCTGAATAAGAAAGAAAGAAAGTAAAAACTTTAATACTGAAATATGTCAATAAAAGCATCAACAACATGTGTCAAGAGGAAAGGCTAATAGATTGGGTTTTGTCTCTATCTAGTGGGTATTCTTACTTGCTCGAAGATTTTCATACAGAGACGAGTCCAGTTCGGGTTTACAATCATCAAGTTGAGCAGCCTTTATGAATGAAGACAAAGTAAAAACAGGAGTGTGTTATTTAAATTTCCATATTCTTAGTCAATATAGATATGTTCACACTGACATTGAGTGTTTAATTCCTTTTGGCTAAAGGTGAAGAGAGTTTAGTCTTCTGTAGGAAACACTTACCGTTACATTCTCATACACAGGATCACTCAATTCAACATCATAAGCGTCGCGTCTGTCATGATCAGGTCTGGAATGATTCATCTTGGACATTAAAGAAAAAAACAGAATAAAGAGAAAATAAATAACATCTATAAACGACTCACTAGAAAAAGCCACTAATTCAGACTTTCACTTTTAGTTTAGTAAACTACTGAAAACCAAATTATTTTTTCTCACCTGAGACTCCTGTGTGTCATTTCTCTGTTTCAAACACCTGGTTCCCCTTTAAAGACAATGATTTGAAACAATTACACCCAATCAGAACCTATTTGATGATTAATACACAGTTATGATTTGAACTTAAGGTATTTCTCTATAGGACGTGGCACTGCCACTTTGAATATGATGAAATCTGGTCTATCTTCAGGATTTACTGCAGTAATGAGCTTCATATTTCATTATTCAATAAATAACTGAGTAGCTGTCAGTGTGGAAAGAAAGGATGGGAAATTTTGGCTTAGTTCACGTTCATCACAACGTCTCACTGAATTCACAACTTTCTAACTAAGTCATTCATTCACACACACGAGAGAGTACCACAGACACACATCTTACCAAATCACTAACATCGTAATGATCACTGCAGCTCCACAAACCCCTCCAATGGATATGTATAATATCACCAGACGTCCTGCAACTGAGACAAAAGAGTAAAACATCTGAACAGATTCATTTGAGTCACTATAGAAAGAGTAATGTAAGTATATGAGCCGCTCTACCTTTAACAGTGACAGTTACAGCGTCTGATCTCTGAGATCCATGTTGATTGTGAGCCTGACAGTAGAAGCGTCCACTCTGTAGTGCACTGAAACTCTGTCCAGATCCAACAGCTGAGGTTTCATTCTCCTTAAACCAGCTGAAGTTCAGAGCAGGAGGGTTTGAGTCACTGATGCAGTTCAGAGTCACTGAATCTCCCTCCACTATTACACCAGATCCACTCATCAACACTGAGACGCTCCTGGGAGGATCTAAAGACAAAAATTTAAATTCATAACAAATACTAGAAAATTATGAATTTGAAGTTTTTTAACAATATGTAGGTGATCATTAACTCACACATGACGTTTAAAGTCACAGCATGAGAGTATTTCTCTCCATGTTCATTGATGGACTTGCACTTGTATTCTCCACTGTCATCAGAGCTGATCTTTGAGATGTTGTAGATTCTTCCAGATCCTACAAAAGTTCTTCGTTTAAACCAGTTGATTTCTGCAGGAGGGTTTGAGTCACTGATGCAGTTCAGAGTCACTGAATCTCCCTCCACTATTACGCCAGATGGACTGATGGACACTGAGACGCTCTTCGGAGGATCTAACACAGGACAAAAAATAAAACCTTAAATCATCTAATTCAAACACAATCTCCTAATTTTAAAAAGAACTAATGAATCTGTACTCACACATGACATTGAGCTGAACATCAGGAGAGATGTGAGTGTGTCCGTCTACAGCACAGCTATATCTGCCTGAATCCTCTCTTCTGACTGACTGCAGCAGGAGTTCATTGTTTCTGTCTCTTCTCTCAGTTAATGGCTGTGAGTTTCTGTACCAGATGAATGTTGCTCTGTCAGTCAGAGCGCAGCTGCTTTTACATCTCAGATTGACTGAATCTCCCTCTGTCACTCTCTCAGGAGACTCCACCTGAAGATCTGAACACAACACACACATTATATCTAGTGCTGCTGTCATACACTGATTATTATTCAACATAATGCACAGAAGAAGAGATAAACCTCATCAAAGTCACCTGTGACAGTAAGAGTCACTCCTGATTCACCAGTCCATTTTCCATCAGATCTATCAGTGATGAATCTGAAATAGTACATGTGTGAATCCTTCAGTGTCACATGACTCAGTCTGACGGTGCAGTTCTGCTGTTTATCTCCCAGATACTGAAGCCTCTGACTGTATTCAGGGTCCTCAGACAGATCTGGAGGATCTACACTATTTTTATTAGTCCAGAACGCTTTCTTGATCTGATGTCCAGTAGGGTATTTATAAGTGCATCTCATTATCACTGTTGAGTTCTTTAGTGCACAGATGTGTGAAGGACTGTAACTCACACTCCAATCATCACTAGAAACCCCTGAAACACAGAATTCATCTCGAAGAATTCAGCAGCAGCTTGTGCATATAAAAATTGCAGTATCAAATTTATCTTGAGTGTTTCTGAAGTGTTGCATTGACTAACCATGAATCATGAGAAGAACGATCAGAGGAAGAGGAGGAGCCATTCTGAGTGATGTCACTATCAACACCTACAACAAATGTACAGTGGCTTATTTTTCAACTTTAAGGGCCAGTTTCATAAATATAGCCATTATGATAAGACAGTGTCTTAAGATATAGTATGATAGATCAGATCAGTCAGTCTTACTTTTCAGTATCAGATTAGTCCAATGTACGTTTTTATGTAACTGACGTAAAGTTATGAACAGTTTTAAAGAAAAAAATGTGATGACTAACTTGTAAGACTAGTCTTAGCGGCTTAAGCAAGTCTCGTCGTTTCTGTCTCATTGTTACACATTAAGTTTTTCATATTCTCATTGCATTAGATGTTTCATCAAATATATTATACAGTATATATGTCTGTGGCGAGGGGGTGTGTGGTTCAGTGAAGTCTGCAGCGGGATAGAGAGACTGGAGATGAGCGGTGAGTAAGCAGGTCAAGTGCAAAACTACAAACACCTGTGTCTTGTTGCAGTAATTGGAATGGAGAAACGGATAAAAGTCACTGGGAAACTGGGAGATTCTGAGAGAGAGTGGACTGAGGAGTCGCGCATTCGCACGGGACAAGTGAAGCCTGTGATTTTACTCGAATTTACTGACTTATCTCCCGTATATGATGTCAATAGGCTATTGCTTGGAAATGTATTGTTTCACAATACGAGGAGTCGTGATTGATGATTCATTGTTTTGCGTTCGCTAAGTTTATCAGGGGAATGTAATAGTTTTGCGAGAGAAAGCACTCAAATATACTGTATATTTCCTCCCATCTGCCAGAAAAAAATATATATATTTGCATTAAATTTCTATAGGCTTCCTGGTGGTTGTATATTTTAATGTCCCCCTGTATCTTTGTTCACCAAAATCAACGTTTCTTCCTCATGACTTAAATTAGCCTGAATGTAACTCTACACTCTTGCTTCATTTAGTAGGCTATAGCATTCACTGAACTATGAATATGCAAATTAGCCCCGCCTCCACTCAATGAGCTCAGAATACCTGATCAACTCGCATAACTTTACAGTAGTAAACGCTGCATGATGACAAGTGGGAATACTGGTTTAATTACGTAATTAACGTAATAATTTAATACGTAATTTTTACTTTACAAATTACAGACATGGCCGATTCGCACGGGATTAAGATCTCAGACAACCTCCGCAATTATTACAAATGACTAGAGGTCACCAGGTAATACTTATCCCGTGCGAATAGTGCTTTATTGCGTTAATTGTCATGGAGAAAAACCACTGGGAAACTGGGAGATTCTGAGAGAGAGTGGACTGAGGACTCGTGCGCTGTGTCTGTTCCAGAGCAGACTTTATGCTACTTTGATCTACTGAGAAATTTATGGAAGCACAGAGAACACAGATGAAGACACTAGCTCAACATAAACCCCTGTATCTTGACTATAGCTGCGCATGCACATGTACAAGTGTGTGGGTTTCCTAATGTAGCATCAGTGACCTCATCTTCCTTTTCTTATGAAAATTGAGCACCATCTATTTTGAGATTGAACAGAGAACTAAAAGAGAAATACGCTCTAGTTCTTAGCTTAAAGTCAAGCAGAAATCAATGAAATACTTTTATTTATGCAAGAAAATGACAACAACCATCATTTCCGCACTGCTTGAGTACGGAACTGTCTAAAGCCTTTCCCCGTCCCCTTTGATTGACAGCAGCTTTCATTAAATAGTCAGCCTGTATTATACAGTTATCTGTTGTTAAAAGATTAAAGTTTTAAGGTGTTTGTCACCAACATACAAAACACTGCTAGAGAAAACATTGTGTTATTGGACTTTTGATTTTAAACCATTTAGTTACTGAGACACAGCCCTGTGACAACTAGCCCCAACCAATCTCCCATAAATCCCCCACACTTAAGATATTTAACAGAACAGTTATAAAATCATGCTCTTACCCGTTTCACCAACACCAGTGACAGCACTACAAATGATCAGGATGAAACCAGTATTGGTGTTTTCACACACTGAATGACACGTGATTAACACATTATACTTTCACATGAGCTTATGACACCTCACCTAGTGCAGATCGAGCAGAGGAAGAGTTTTAACAGACAACATTAGACTAAGGCATAAACATTAAACTGAGAGAAACTTTATATCAGTCCATGTTTTCAAACTTGGGAATATCAATATTTAATCAGTTGCATATAGATAGTAATGACAAGTAACCTGTTATTAAGAAACAGAGAAAATAATTGCTTGAATAACTGTACTTTATTTTGCATATGCAGACCAACTATCCTAGCTTGTAAAACACTGGAAGGTATTGCAGTAGCAGTGACGTCAAAACACACATTTCATCTCCAGCATCGCCACATGTGCATTTGATAAACATCCAATTTACTGATTAATAGCAATCTGGAAGTTAAATAAAGAACTTTAAACACGCTGATGAAGCAGAATTGATTCAGCCTTTTGTTTTTATCATGATAACTATTACGTTTTTTAATGTGTCAGTTGCCTTGTCCTTCTTGAATGCATCACATGTCTCTAAACATGGTTAAACACTGTTTCCTCTTTTGTAGGTGAGAAAACCAAATGCATGAACTTTTGACATCAGCATCACAGTGTTGATCACATGACTTTCATTAAGTGATGGAGAGACGCTGAGGGACGTCACACCGAAGAGGAAGAGGAAATCAGTCCTGTCAGAGTAACGCTTGAGGCCTTTTCACATACCAAATATTTCAGCTCTAGTAATGGAAGTCCTGACTTCTAAATAAAATATCCAAATTGGGAATTTTCTGGACAAACCTGAAATAAACACTTTTTTTGAGCATCAGAAAAAACATTTATCTACTTCATGGTCTTTATGGATCATGTCAATTTGAAATATGTTATTAAAATGTGACTTTGGCCAACATTTTTTCAGGATATTTCGCCCCTTCAAGCATATAGGAGTTGGTCTTGCATGAGCGAAAAAGGGTTCCTGCCTGAAAGGGTTGCAAATAAACTAACTTTCCTTAAAAAGGACTTTGATTATGTTGTATCACCAAAAGGTGAAGGTCCAGTAACTAAAGTCGGCACTTAAAGAGAATTTAAGACTAACTTCACCTCCATATTGTGAAGCATTTTGTGAAGTGGATTATCAAACAAGTAAAAAAAAATGAGTGGGACTTGTTGATTGGATTGTGAAAAGTCGGCACTGCAAGGATCCATGGGTACTAGTATTGACACTAGTAGTTTATTGAATAAAGATGAATTCCAAATGTTCAATATTTAAAGTGAATTTAATATTTAAACAGTTGTATTTCTACACAGCTTAAAAATGTTTAAGTAACACAAATAATTACAAAAACTAATAAACAATTAGCTTTACCTATAAGCAAGTATAATCAAACAAATAACAATGCATAAAGGAACAATGTATTTCCATGATGGCATTATTTGCCGGCCACAAACCTTTGATTTCCACTTGAATCCATTGTCATATTTTCCTGATTCTTTTCAAAACACTCCTGTCAGGCTCCACCCACACAGTTACATGAAGACTGTAATGTTTTGGTGTGTGCCATCGTCCACCACAGCATATTCCTGTAACAAATTAGACAAAAATTAGATCCATTTATCAAGTTTTGAAATGTTTAAACTGCACACTCATAGTGTTCCTGCACTGGTGTCGAGAGAAGGCCGACAGAGTTGGACATTTACCGTATATCTCTGAAAGTAAGACGACCCTGATTATAAGAGCCTACTTTTTCAAGATGTACCTTTTGGAAAAAAGCTTTTTGAGGGCCAAATCATGTCTTTTATAAAGAAAGTAATTAACTTTGAAAATAATTTTCATATTGCATATTTTTCATATTCTAAAGGTCATAAAACACAGGTGTTTGATCTGCATTACCTATCTGATCCAGGCGATATGATTTTTTTTATAGCGCTGAAAAGACAGCAGCTTCTCCCTGAAGTCAGAGGGCATGCACTGGGCATGTAAGTGTGTCATTATACACTCACCTAAAGAATTATTAGGAACACCATACTAATACTGTGTTTGACCCCCTTTCGCCTTCAGAACTGCCTTAATTCTACGTGGCATTGATTCAACAAGGTGCTGAAAGCATTCTTTAGAAATGTTGGCCCATATTGATAGGATAGCATCTTGCAGTTGATGGAGATTTGTGGGATGCACATCCAGGGCACGAAGCTCCCGTTCCACCACATCCCAAAGATGCTCTATTGGGTTGAGATCTGGTGACTGTGGGGGCCATTTTAGTACAGTGAACTCATTGTCATGTTCAAGAAACCAATTTGAAATGATTCGAGCTTTGTGACATGGTGCATTATCCTGCTGGAAGTAGCCATCAGAGGATGGGTACATGGTGGTCATAAAGGGATGGACATGGTCAGAAACAATGCTCAGGCTTTTTATTTCTTCACAGACAGGATTGTTCACAGATGCCGAGTTCCTGCCGAGTGAACAAATGCTTGGAATTAATTTATTGAGTTTGATCTTTACTAAAACCCTTGACTCTCACTTGCTCTTTTTTGAGTTGACAAGAGGCCTACAAACTGCATTAAAGGGCACCTATTATGCAAAATTCACTTTTACATGGTGTTTGAACATAAATGTGTGTTGGCAGTGTGTGAGCAAAGCCACCCTAGAATGATAAAAATCCACCCAGTAGTTTTTTTTTACTATCTCAATAAACAGGCTTGGGAGGGTTACTTTAAAAATTTATTCCGTTACAGTTACAAATTACTTCATGAAAAAAGTATTCAGTAACGTAATCCAAGTACCACAATATGAAAGTAATGTAATCTGATTACTTTTGGATTACTTCAAGGTCACATATATAAATAAAGTCAAGCAAGAAGAAATATATATTTTTTTGAAAACCTTTTATTTATTAAGAATTTGGTCCTGTGTAAAATATTTGCAAAATATAAACTATTTAAGAAAATGTATTATAGCTGTAAGTAACTATGTTGTAGCTAAAAACCTATTAAAACTAAGCAATCATGTCTCATTTCCACAACTTGGGAACACACAGCCCTGAATATTTATGTAAAGGGCTATACAGACATCTAGTGGCTACTGTATGGTATTACAGATTATTTTTATTTTTAACTAACATGTACAAGGAAAAAACAAAAAAACAACATTTTACATTTCTACACAATCTAAATATTAGTTTATTTTAAAATAGGCCTAGGCTACATGTTGACTAAAGCCGTGATCTTTCTTAATTTGCCTGACTAAACTTGGGGCATTGGCAGTGCGAGTTCCCCTACGTTACCTAGGCAGCGAACATCCCGTTAAGTGAGAAGAGATTAAGAAATGACATTTTGGTACAACCATGTTGTTTGCATTTTCTTCTTTGAAAACAAAATGTCAGCAGAGTTTCCATGAATTGAAAGCGTTTTTGTCCCGCGGGCAACGTTTCTAGTGGCAGCAGTGATTCATTCAGCGTCTGAGGAGATCGTAGAAAGCTGTTATTTGCGCATGCACCAGCGGGTGGCACACATGAGTCATTTACTGTCAACAGAACCAGGAACTACTGTATAATCAAGCAGCGCTTAATATAGTGTTATTATGCCAAAATACTGATTTATTAAGTTTTAAATTAAACCATTGTAATCCTGAAAGTATTCCCCCTTTTTTCAAAATGTAACTATAATCTGATTACTACGTTTTTTGACATAACTGTAACGAATTACAGTTACTGGATTTTTTGTATCCTGATTACATAACGCCGTTACATGTATTCCGTTACTCCCCAACCCTGTCAATAAATCACAAGCACTGTCTCAGAACGCCCTGTTCTAGATTTCCCTCACTGTGACGTAGAAATGCGCTAAGCCCCACCGACGCGGTTTGATTGACAGTCTGGTTTTGGCATAGACCCCGCCCTCTGTGATCTGCATCCTCCATTGTTTCAACGACAGCCGGTGTGTAATGTCTCATAAGAAGTGTAACTTAGGTGTTCTGTTGTGGAATTTAAGAATGGACATAGTAGTCTTCACTGACATCAGAGCCACTGAAAACGCAGCGGGTGGATTTTATTTATGAAGAAACGGCGCCACTTAAACTTCCTTCATTTTCTGACTGACTGTTTAGTGAACGAGGGTCAAAGTTAATCAAGTGTGGATCATTGCCTACAGTTCGCGATTCAACGTCACCTCCAGAAGTAAGTGTATTTTATGATTTTTGAGCAAATAGTCATTTCAATCGATGTCAGCCAGTTCAACAACAAATGCGTCTAAAGCTATTTATTTTCGTCGTCATAGATGTCTCAACAAACAACGTCAGACAGTTTTATGTCACGTAGGCTATCATTTTTGCAGCAATTACAAATGTAAATAAATTAAGGTCTGCTCTATCTCCATAGACAGTATATAAACGTCTATCTCCCTCCCCTTAAGAAAAAATTAAATAAATCGTTTGTACTTAGCAAACGTTATCACAGTATTTGTGTGTGTGTGTGTGTGTGTGTGTGTGTGTGTGTGTGTGTGTGTGTGTGTGTGTGTGTAGTTTCAAAAAATTGCGCGAACGTTATCACAGTTCGTGTGTGTGTGTGTGTTGCACATCCATAATTGCAAAGGGGACGCGATTAAAACTTTGTAAGTACATAAATGTATCAAATAACCATTCCGAGACGTTTAGTCCATTCTCATTCGTGTCTCTTCATCATCTGGGTCCAGCAGCAGGGCGGGGATATGCAGCTCATTAACATTTAAGGTGGTACACGCCAAAACAGCTCTTTTTAAAACAGGCCCCAAAAATGACATTTTCAAATGGTTATAATAAATTAACTGTGGGATATTTTGTGCTGAAACTTCACAAATGCATTCTGGGGACACCCAAGACCAATATTACATCTTGTAAAAAGGGGCATAATAGGTGCCCTTTAAACCTTTATGCAAATCAAAAAAGGGATTGGTTGCAAGCAGAGGGGTTACCGGATGTCATGTCTGGGGGGATTAAGCTATACTACACACAATCTGTTTTAGTGCAGATCTTTTTCTAAGCCAGTAACCCAGAGACATGCACAGGACCCCTATTATAGGGCTATCACATAAAAGTTAGTTAAACCAGGTCAACATTAATAATATGATGATGACATTATTATTATTATTATTATTATTGACAGATTAATATTGTGAATACTCTTAGTAAAACACATTAAGAGTCTAAAGTTATGAGTGACACGCCCATTATTTTTAAGAGTTTCTCTTAAATTCGCCAGTTAGGAGCTATACTGCCGTGCAAAGGCAAAAGACCGTAACTTCGTTTTTGGTCGAAAATGAGTTACTTATATTTTTGCCACATTCAAGACCTCCTTTATCATGTGGATGAGTATCTTGATTCAATTCCGTTGTTTTTTCGAGAAAATAATGAGTTGTCTTAACAGTATCTTCCAAAAGCCCATGACAAACCAAGGCAGAACACCGTAACACCAGTTACCGCTCTTTGGCTTTGTTCTGGAACGCTCAAATTGAGTTACGGTGCTCTGCCTTTGTTTAGCCGCGCGTCAATATGAAGTTACTGTGCAGGTGTTCTATCAAATAATGATACCTGCCATCAGTCCCTGTAACGTCCGATGTCCTCAGAGCTTTGTCCTGCACAAATGCGGTCAGAACATTTAGTATGGTCTGAAACCGCTCCATCGACAAACATGCGATATCGATCACGAAGGATTATGCAGAGTTGACAGAAAAATGTTACACATTGCCGTATCAGATGAATACAACAAAGAACTAAAGCCCCGCCTCACCCAGTTCGGGTACCGGACCTGGTTGAAACACTTATGAATCTAGCTGGCAGAGTGCCAAAACTTCGCCGGCGCCTTCAGCACCGCCCTAAACGCGGTCGAGCCAACGCTGGACTAATATATCTATGGAGGTATTTTGTCATGTCTAATGTATTAATATTGTCATCAGAATGCAACCAAAGCACAGGATAGCAATAACTAGATGGCTATAACTAATTGTCATGATCACTAGATTTTATACAGGTGTTACTATAATGATTTTGTTAATGGTGATCAGCAACCAAATATTGATAATGTGGAAGTTACCGCCTTTTGCCTTGGCATGACTTCTCACTTTCTGATGACAATTCAAAGGCAGAGTACAGTAACTTTAAAATAGTGGTCAAAAGTCAAGTTTGAGCTCAAGATTTTTTTATGTAAATAATTTTCATTACTAAAACATCTATTTGCCAGATTTCCAGTGTCATACCTATAATTAATTTGGCGGGACAACTAAAAATCTTTAAAGTCATTTTTCTCAGTTCCACACTCTGGCGAGTTAAAGGGATAGTTCACCCAAAAATGAAAATTCTGTCATCATTTACTCTCCCTCAAGTTGTTCCAAACCTGTATGACTTTCTTTCTTCTGCTGAACACAAAAGAAGATATTTTGAAGAAAGTCGGTAACCAAACGACTGATGGACCCCATTGACTTCCATAGTAGGAAAAAAAAAAATACTATGGATGTCAATGGGGACCAACTGTTTAATTACCAACCTTCTTTAAAATATCTTCTTTTGTGTTCAGCAGAAGAAAATAAATCATACAGGTTTGAATTAACTTGAGGGCGAGTAAATGATGACAGAATTTTCATTTTTGGGTGAACTATCCCTTTAAGGACTTTTGCCTTTGTAAGGCAGTGTACTTGTAGCCTCTTGTAAGATTATTTGTGAATACGGCCCCAGGTAAAAAAAAAAAGTTTGATATGCTCATTTGAACAGAATGAAAACAGTATTTGAATGTTATTCTACGAGCAATTCTTGTTGTAAGTGGCTTTGGATAAAAGTGTCTGCAAAATGAATAAATGGAAATGGAAACGGTAGGCCTAGATAAAAGGAAACATAACATATTAGGCTACAGGGGGTCAGGAGATAAAAGCTATTTTTGTGAAACTATAAGAATTGAAATGATGATATGATTAGCAGAGGCAACATCACTTTTTTCATAGATTCAAAATCTATATTGTCTGTGTGCAGAGCAGAGTGAACTGTGACTGCTGTGCTCTCTGGTTGTTAATAGCCGCATTTCCACTGTCGGGCCAGTGCGAGCCAGGGCTTTAAACGGGCCGGGCCGGGCTAACAGGGATAATAGCCTCGGGCCTGGAGCACCGGGCCCAAAATCTGCTGTGTTTCCACTGTCGGGCCAGAAGCTCCACAGCGCTTCACTAAAACACGCCCGTAACACGCCTCTCTGGAACAACATCACACTGGCCCATCTTTTCACCAACAAATGGAAGTATCAACAAAAATAAACTAATCAGAAAGAAATCACTGGAAACAGAGAGATCGTGCCACCGTTTGCTGGCATTATTGTTGTTTACTTGAATATTTAAAACCCAAGCATCGATGTTTTACCACAGGTTTACAATAAAAAGTGATGCATTGATCATAATGAATTAATTTATGTCAAAATTGCACATTAGTCACACATAAATAAATTACCGTTAGGTCTATTTGGGGATATTTAATTTAATTTTATCAATAAATAAATTCCTCTTGAAACAAACTTTGTTGTATTATTTTAATTTAATACTGTGAAGCTGCTTTGATACAATCTGTATTGTGAAAAGCGCTATACAAATAAACTTGACTTGACTTGACTTGACTTGACTATTTCACAAAAGAAAGAGGACACACTTACTTATTCAGTCGTGTCTTTTTCTGTTTATTAGGACATATTTACATCACATTTAGAAAGAATGATCATTTCTACAAATATGCCACCAAAAATACGACCTGAGGAGCTTTAGCACTCTCTCCACTCCCAGTACAGTTATTCAGAGAAACAGAGGAAGCTCCCGAAAAAAAAGTAGCTATATTTTATGATAGTCTGGTATAAAGAGACGAGACGTAGGCTACTGACAGATACAATAAAAACATGATGTGATAGCTATTATGATTTGTCTGATTTCTTCAAGCGTTCATATTTACTATGTTTACTATGGTAATGGTTAGCGTGCACAGACTTTTTGAATCGCGTATAAATATTTCTACCTTATACGGTGATCAGAATCCACATCGGATCACAAACAGAAGGCCTTCAAACATGAAAGTGAGTTAAATTATTTTAAAAGTCTTTAATGCTGACAGAATCATCCGGCGCTGCCGTCTCCAGACTCAGGTAAACTCCGCCTCTGTTCGTAACCACTCCTCTAGCCCGAGCTGGCCCGCTTTGGCCCAAGGTATTCGGCGGGCCAGAAAACCAGAGTAAGCCCCGATCAAGCCCCGGAAGTGACAGTGGAAACGCGACTGGCCCTGGCACGCACTAACATGCCCGGCCCTGGCCCGACAGTGGAAACGCGGCTGACACACCTCCACTCAAAACGGCCAATAGAAAAGCAAAAGGCTATGATACGTTCTGGTTATGAACCTTGATCTGAAGGGGATCACAAGACATCACCTTAGGTCAGAATTAGCATCTTTCTTTTTTAATTTATCATCAGATGGACAGATCATTTCTCAGGGGAGGCAGGGCTTATCCTATATCCTATCCCAGCCTCCCCCTAGACACGCCCCTGTTTGCAAGAGGGAATAAACTAGACTGAAGGCCTACTGCACTGCATACATGTTAAATTGCATGTAAAATACATGTTAAATTAATTCTGGCAATAAAAGTCTCCTCTAAACTTCAAGAACATGACCTCCACCAGCACTTTACACCTCCACTGCTGCTCATGTGAACACATTCACTCTCTCATTAGATGAAGAAACGTCTGTCAATTTGAATAACTAAAGAAGTGCAAACAAGTGTCACCAGCAGGTGGTGCAAAGACATGGAGAACAAAATCACTGATTCACGTAACATATTAAAACTACTTAACTTTATATAAAAAAAAAATTATATAAATATTTCCATTTTTGCAGCTTACTAAATGTATAGCTTTTTGTGTACACAATTATCATGGTAAATGATATACCACTAGTTAGCTGTTCTTGCAATATTATTTTTTAGTGGGCAATTTATTTACAGAATCCAGTAAAATCTCTAGAATCTGGATACAGTTTGTCTTCTAAATTATTGAACATTACAAGAATGTGTCAAGTATGTTGTGGATTTTAAGTAGGGGAGAGCCGGGACGATTGAAACGCGGGACGGATGAAACACTGAGATTTCCTTGAAAACCACTCACGTCATGTGCGTCAAATTTCGTTAGCACATACAGCACGCAATGCCTGCCATACCCGCGAAAACATTTCTTCTTTACGACGTGCCATTTTGGAGTTAAAGACGCAAAGCTGTTTTTGAGTGCAGTAAGTGAATTCTTTCGTGCAGTAATTTTTTTGGACTGACAAGTTGTATTTATTGTTTCATGTGCTATTGTAATGATAATACGGCAGGATTATTAGTACTGCAACACACCATTAAGTGTGAAAAATCTGAGTTTTTTAGTTTAAGGGCAAAAGAGGTTTAAATGACAGGAGGCGCTGTCGGGATAGTTGAAACAAGTGTTTAAACCGTCCCGACCGCCCATCCTGCCAGTTCAACCTGGTCATAGCCTATACTGTTCATAGAATCATATACTGTTTCTAGACTTGTGTTTCTTTTAATGCAAATTCATTTTCAATTACGCAACACGTTATCTCTTTAATAATCATCAATTGTCCAATCTTCAATAAATTTTATTTATCGTCTTCTGGTTGACCTCGTTTTCTTCATAATAACAGGCTATTCAACTAGCAAACACCCTATATGACTGAAGGAAGAAATGTAAGAAAATTAATTGTAAACGGATTTGTCTGTCTTCGTCAAAATAGCCCATTAGAAAGATTACAAAATGTGCATGGCTTATCACCTATTGTTTATTGGGCGATAGAACAAAATTTCTAAATCACACGAGGTCCCCAGACAATACTAATCCGGTGCTAATAGGGCTGAAGAGAACATATGTGAGTTGTTGATCACAAAAAAATAAAAAATCGATCTTAGAAAACGACGTTAATCTGAAAAGTGTTTCAACTGTCGCGGCTCTCCCCTACTTATTGAAAAGTATTCAATTTCAAAACGGCCAGTTCATCTTGTCTTTTATTATGACAGGGGTCGCTGGAATACCTTACTTGATTGTGATTGGCAAAATGTGATATTCATCCAGGGCTGGACTGGTAATCTGGCATACCGGGCAAATGCCCGGTGGGCCGACGTGCTTTTTGGGCCGATACTGTACATCTTATACTTTTTTTTTTTTTTTTTACGGCTCATAAAACTCATACATCGGCGGCCCATTCGTTTTGTTTTGTTTAATTGACGGCGCTGGGTTAGTGCCGGTGGAATGCATTGGTCAAAAAAAAGTAAGCGTTAGTTTTTTTTCCACTGACAGACCGGCCCATGAAACGCGTAGATCAGCGGCCCATTGGTTGTTTTCTTGATTGACACTGGGCTGGCCCAATCACATCTTTAAACACCTCCCCCTTTGGGCTTTGAGTGAGCGTGCAATGTCAGTGTGTATCTGTCAAAATAGTCTGAGACATGGAGAAGAAACGCAAGGAATGTGCAGAGAAATAGCGTGAAAAATAGATACAGGCCCTTCAAGCAGACGCTGTAAAATGTGTCAAAATATATGTTTTCTGCAGCAGCAGGACCTTCATCAGCTCCCGTGGCTGATGAGGAGGATAGTGAGGAGGATCAGGACAGAGATGAGAAAGGGTAGAGTCTGCGGTAAGCAGAACTACGTTCAAAACACTTTGGCTATGAGTGTAGGAACCCATTACCTAGTTACGCTTTATTTCCACATCTGCATTGTTGACGATTACAGCAATTTACTAGAAGTTTAAAGAGACGCGTTTTTATCCATGTTTTCCACCAAAATAGAAGCTTGATGCAGTTTCCGTCAAAATAAAAGATCATGTGCTTATCTCTTTCAAGTTTAGAAATTAGTACAAAACTAATTATGAAAGTTTTCTTTATTTTTCAGTGCATTTGTTTTACAATATATGGCTATTAGGCTACTGTCATGAGATTAATATTATAATTATTATTATGTAGTAGTGTAATGTAGACAGACACTGTTACTGTAAAAGAAGTTAGATTTTTTCTTTGTTTAATTTGCACACTGAATATGGGTTGGAGCTTTTAATTTCGAACCCTCAAACTGCACCAGATTGATGAATATAACATTAAAATGCACAACATTTTCTTAGGGGGAGCCTGCCCCCAAACCCCCCTAGAAGGACTGAGGTCCACCCACCACAGTTTTACCAAAAATCCTGTGAGAAACACTGGTATTGCTATGCCAATGCAGCTTATAGCTTGTTTTTTGGATGCATCACTGTGGAGTATAGTTCAATTGTATTAATAAATTAAAATTTTGTACTTATTTCATCTGTTAACTCTCACTCGTTTATACTCACTCATTACATGGCATTAGTGGTTTTAATGAATAGGAGTTGAACAAAAACATATTCAAGGGCATGCAAAGATGGGTGGTGTTTATGATCATATGTAGTGGGCCAGTCTGGCCCAAAATGCCAGGGCCGATTTTCTGTCCCAGTCCAGCCCTGTATTCATCCATAATATTTCTGAATAACGACCGTTGCACGATAACAACACTGTATAACTGACCGTTCATAATACGTGAACTAATAATCTGTGCTCCTCTTCCTCCTCCCGCCAACGCCACAAATATGATAATAATCAACTCGTATTTGTAGGAAGAGTGTTTTTTAAAGTAATGTCGCCCGTGTTTTCTCTGGCGGGCTGCAGTCTCGATCCGAGCGATAGATTGAAAACCCGGAGTGGAGTTCGAGCGGTGGATTACATGACGCTTTGAGCGGGGAGGGGAATAGAGATGGTGCTCGATGCAGAGCCAAATGGGAGGAGCTAGAGCTCGAGCTCCCCCTTTTCTGGAGCTCCAGCTCCACCTCGCTATGTTTAGTGAGTGGGGATTCGCTGCAGCGTAAAATGGCCTAGAGCTCTAGATCTAATCCCTCGCTGGATATAGTGGACAGAACATGATGCGCTATCAAGCCTGTTAATGTTAGTGCGAGTTCAACCGTGATAAAAAGACAAGTTTGTTTTGATGCGCAAGATGTTGGCATACATAATATTGTATTTCTCTAATATTTGTCATGATTGATTAATTATTTATCGTTTCTGTGACAAACGCGTAAACACTTAATAAGACCATTGCTCACACTATGCGTGTGTTTTTCTAAAAACTGTTGAAACTTTGTTTCTGTGTATTATTTTCTCTTTATTACGATGAACAGTTTCGTTGTTTTCCTCACTTTTTAAAGCCGATTTGTACAAAAGTGTCTGCTATATGATTATGTAAATTACTAGACTTAAAAGGCAATGTGAAAGCTTACTATCTGTGCACCCGTTTATTTTTTTGTCCACTGCATTAACGTGTGTGTTATTTGTGAATTAATCTAAATCATCTGATTAATTTATGAAATAAAAATAATAAGACTAGGTTACCTAATCTGCCCTTTTTGTACGTACATGTAAAAGGCTACTCCAACAGGCCAGTTGTAATTTTTTTTGTTATATTGTAAATTTAAATGGAATATTGACTGTAATTTTGGATAGACTCAACCTTGATAGGCTATGCATTAAGCTATTTTAATGAAATGGAAACAAGCAGTCCAGTACTCTAAAACCAGCCATGTGACTTCCCACACTAAAGGAAAAACAAGATAACAAAATGTGCTCTGAGATTATCCACCCAAATTTGGGAGAAGATAATTTAAAAGTCACTTGCTCCACTCTCCCACAAGTGTTGAGTTGGATTTATTTGTTTCTATTAGCCTAAATTAGCAAAATGTTCATCTAACATAAAATTAATCCTAAATCTAGATAAAATGTTATAAGATAAATAAAAAAAAATAACATAAGTGTATCCCAAGAACACAACACTTTTTTTCCACACATTTTTGGTATAATAAGATAAAATAATACATTTTATGAATATATTTCAAGAACACACTTCACATAACATTGTAATATTTTACAAAACTCAATCAATTTATTTTCATAGTACCCCCACTGGTAGATTCAAGTTCAATTTGATTTTATTTATACAGCACATTTTATAACAGCCACTGATTGACCTTTTACAGAACTACAAAATTAAAAGAGAATAATACTTGCATAACAGCACAACACAGATAAGTGCAGCAAAGCTAAGAGCAGCCTTAAACAGGACAGGAGTAGCAAAAACATTATCGGACTTAAAATATAAAATAAGAAAACAGAAATGGCAAAAAAAGTATCAGACAGACTTATCAATAATAAAACAGAGATGGCAGTGTCAGACTCCGGTAAAAAGGAAGGTTTCAGGCGTCATTTATGTGTGGAAATAAATCTGATATGAATAGGATGTGCATTTTTGACCTGCCATTTAAGCGGACAGATCGTACATTCTGTCAATGCGAGTCGTACGTCATTAAAAATGTGTCTTTTTATAACTGTTCGCGGTACAGATATCTATAACAAATGAAACAACTCTTGTTGAATAACAGAGTATTCATTTTGTTCATTTGTATTAAATAAAAATCGATCTGGCGCTGAAATATGTTGCTTTTGAAATCATGCTGAGTGTTCGTAGTCGCTGCTGCTGTCAATTTAGCGACAAGCAGTTTCTCTAAATAACGCTGCCTAGCATAATTATTTAGTCTCTCCCGATAGAGCCCGTTTCCTTACGCTTCCTCCTAATCCATATCTTTATCTTGGCCTCACTGTAGAAGTAACCATGGTAACTGATAGAGTTACCACCTAAAATGGCGTTGCCTTCCCGGAATGCAACGCTGCGGGAAAATATCGTGACGTAACTCTTTGATAGCGAGAAAGTTAACCTGCGCATGCGCGGCCCCGCCCAGTAAATCCAGCGTGGTGAAGAGCTCTAGCGAGGGGAGGAGCTGGAGCTCTAGCGAGGGGAGGAGCTGGAGCTCTAGCTCCTCCCATTTGGCTCTGCATCGAGTACCACTTGGGGGAATATCTGTCGCTCCGCTCCACCCATTTATATAATTCCAGTCCGGCTTTCAGTCTATGTTTCGGTTAGTCACTCATGATGAGTTGCTTCTGTTAGAAGTTGGAACTAGTTTCGTCGTCGTAGAAGGAATTCATACAAACTAACTTCAAGTTGAAACGTAAGTTAAAGACTTAATTGAAATATTGTTGTTCTGAACAAAAGCAAGATTGCGAGTGTAATTTAGTTTAGCATTATATTCATTAGGCTAAATGATTCAATTCAATTCACGTTTATTTGTATAGGGATTTTCCCAATAATAATTTCAAAGCAGCTTCACAGAAAGTGCATGAGTCCATATTACAATTTAGAGTGATCTGTTATCACGTAACTGTCTAAGTTATGTATTTCAGAAATAGCAATACAAAATCACAGTTAGCTTATTTTTTATTTTATTTTTATTTAAACAATGTAGAGCATTTAATGCAGATGCAATGAGCTCATTGAAGTAATGAATACTACTGAAGAAATGATTATGACATTAAGAAAATATAGCATTGGTGCATGTTGATTCAGAGTTTGCTGAATCTGGCTAGATTTTTTTTTTCTAGCATGTAAGGCACTTTAATATTTATTATGCTGTTAATCTGCTGTATTGAATGACAGAAAAGTGTGGAAGACATGAACTTTGTACAAGAGCCTATTTTCTGCCTTTCATTTGAAACATTAACAATACTGATGATTAAGGTTAAAAACATTCTAAATGAAGTAAGCTTCATACGTGATAAAAAAAGTATAAAGTAAAAACACACTTCAGTGATTACAAACTTTACATCAATTCATTAACTTTTTACTTAAATTTTCGCCAAGGCATCCATCTATAAAATTATCCTTAATATACTTCAGTTATACGTCATGACACTCCTGTCAATCATTCAGGGCTCCTCCCACAAAGAGATGCATTAAAGGGGTCATGACATGAGAAACCAAATTTGCCTTGATCTTTTGGTATATAAGAGGTCTTTGTACCATTAAAACGTCCTGCAAGTTTCATAGCTTAAGACGTCCTCCCCATTATAAACGAATCATTTATTTAATCCAGCTCTAAATACAGCTCGTTCTGGATCCATGGTATGAAGTGACGTCACGGTACGAAGTGACGTAGCAGTCGTTTGCATATGACCGCCTCCAGCGTAGACAACTACGCTTCAAGCGCAAGATAACTACGCCTCATTTCATCATCGCATCTGTCACGCGCTTCACATGTGTTCAGTCGATGTGCAGCGAGTGGGTCTGTTTACAAGAAGATTGCGATGTCAGGACACGCAGATGTGCTGTTCCTGGCTGTGGACAAACAACATGTTTGAATAATATGTACGCTGCTGAAAGATCCAGACGTCAGGGGAAGATGGATGCAGTTTATTTTTCGCGGACGTCCCAGTCAAGGCAGAGTGTGTTTTAAGCGTGTGTTCTCCACATTTAAAGGATGAGTGACAGTTGAGAACAATCGCAGTATGAGGCTGGCTTTGCCAGAAAACTTTTGTACAAGATAAGGCCGTGTGGACTATTCTGGGCTCAACAACGATGACGCAAACTGTAAGTAATGTAAGTTAGGCTATTTAAAACTTTAAACTTTTTTAAAACGTTAATTGCAGTTTAATTCATTATGAATAATCACCGTGTTTTTACTTAGTTTAGCCTACTTATATTTTTCATGACCGTCATATTTATGCCCCGTAGGCTATTAAAAGATGTAGGCTGTCAAACTGACAAAATAGTTTCACACTTTCTATGTGGACGGGCTGATGCAAGTTGTGTTGATGGTTCATTTCCTCTGATTCCGACTCAAAAATCATTGCAATCGCCTCGCACGCATCACCCGTATCACCCGTCACTATGGTAACGGTAAACACAGCTCCGCAAAATCTGCTCGTTTTGACAAGGGGGCGTTAACAATTGATGCATAGGGACTGACGTTAGCCAATCATAACAGTAGGCGTTAACACTGAACTCTTAAAGGGGAAACACCCCCAAAACAGACTGTTTGAATCAGAGCATGAGAAACAGGGTGGGAAAAGGTCATAAAACACTAAATTTTAAACGTTTTTTGTCCAAAAAACTATAGTAATACTATAATTGCACCTAAGGGAACATAATAAAAGAAAAGAAAAAACAATGTCATGACCCCTTTAAGGCTGTAATATTTACTGTGTCCAAAACACTATATCCTCTTCTTGTTAGGCTGAATAAGAAAGAAAGAAAGTAAAAACTTTAGGCTAATACTGAAATATTTAAATAAAAGCATCAACAACATGTGTCATGAGGAAAGGCTAATAGATTGGGTTTTGTCTCTATCTAGTGGGTATTCATACTTACTGGAAGATTTTCATACAGAGACGAGTCCAGTTCGGGTTTACAATCATCAAGTTGAGCAGCCTTTATGAATGAAGACAAAGTAAAAACAGTAGTATGTTATTTATATTCCCATATTCTTAGTCAATATAGACATTTCCACAATGACATTAATCCGTGTATCATTCGTTCAGTCGTTTTTTGATTTAATATTGAAAGTAGAAAAATTTGAAAAGCTTTTTCGTTTTTTCCAAAAGAACGAAAAACAAGAATTCAGCTTGATTTTTGATGCCTAACGAATGGCTCGACACAAACCGTACCGGGGAATAGCCTAGACTGGGCTTTTGCATTATATAGACCTAAGTCACTTAGGAATAAATCACAGCATGCCTCATGATTTACAACTTTACAGTCCGGAAAATATAGGAAAATAGCTAATTATTTTCATTTTATTTTATTTTTTCAAATCATTGTAAAGCCCTGTCTAGGCTCTTCCCCAGTACGGGTTGTGTCGAGCCATTCGTTAGTCTGGTTGTTTGATGAGAAAAAGATGAAATGTAGTTGCAATAAACAAGATAAGAATCCGCACATCATCAGCAGCAGCGGAGGACTCTTATTCTGCAGTGCAGAACTGAGGAAGAACTGATGACAGATCAATATGATCTTTGACAAATCAGAGGAAAGGGGCGTTTCATTCCCGCCCACGTGTAGAAATCGAATATTCAAGCTGTTTATAATAAATTTTTCTACCTCAGAACGAAAAATCAAGTAGAATTCTTGTTTTTCGTTTTTTTGGAAAGAATTCTAAAATGAAAAAGGAACTGTTTTCTCATTTTTCTGCTTTCAATATATAAAAAAAACGACTGAACGAATGAACACTGATTGACATTGAGTGTTTGAGTGTTTGGCTAAAGGTGAAGAGAGTTTAGTCTTTTGTAGGAAACACTTACCGTTACATTCTCATACACAGCATCACTCAGTTCAACATCATAAGCGTTGCGTCTGTCATGATCAGGTCTGGAATGATTCATCTTTGCCATTAAAGAAAAAACAGAATAAAGAGAAAATAAATAACTTCTTTAAACAACTCACTAGAAAAAGTCTCTGCTACATTTAGACTTTCAATCTTTTAGATATCAATTCATTTCCCTGATCAGTAAACTTCTGATAATCACCTGAGATTCCTGTGTGTCATTTCTCTTTTTCATCCACCTGATTCCCCTTTAAAGACAATGATCTGACACAATTACAACCAATCAGAATTTATTTGATGTTTAATACACAGCTATGAATAAAGAGATCTATCTATAGGATGGGCTGTTTTGAATGTGATGAAATGTGGTGTATCTTCAGGATTTGCTGCAGTAATGATGTGAGCTTCAGACTTCCTTATTCAATAATTTGCAAAGTTTGCCGTGGCTCACGTTAGATATGTTTTATAATAATTTATGTTCCCATAACTGATCGTTGTCTAAAGGTACAATATGAAAGAATTTTGTATCAAAATATCCAAAAACCACTTGCACAGTGTAATATATTTATTTCAGTTGTGTACTTCTATTATCCTGAATGTGTACAAGAATTTGTAAATTCAGAGAAATTTACAATTTTAAAAAGTGCCCGTCCCTGTTCACTTGTCGCCTGTCAATGACGTAATATCCGCGTTATCCCTGGTTTCCGCTTGTACTGCCATAGTAACCATGGCGACAGATGTGGGCAATGCTCACGCTGTTGTTGTTTCGTTCAAACATTATGGATCATGGCAAGCAGACTTTGGGACAAAAGGAGAACTAAAACGAGGATCAATATCAGCGTGGCGTTTACGAGATCCCGAGAGCTCCACGTCCGCGACTAACTTCGACTTGACAGAGATGCCGCTCTTGCACGTACTTTATTAGACAAGTGAGCAAATGTTCATAAAACTAATCAATGTTATATAGCTCAACATGATGAAATGTTAGAATATGATTAGTATGTTATTCTAATGTTTATCTAGCTTACTGCTAGTCTCATTTAGAAAACAAACTAACAGATAGAATAATGTTATAATTTTCAACACACTCAAATGCTGTTTAGTGTGATAGTGTAACGTTAGACCAAGTGAAACAGCACTGCATTACCTCACAAGTTTAATTCATCAAATAAACTGACCTTTATTCCTTTTTATCCGCAGGACTCGCGTGTGGAGCTGATATCTGTCTCTCATTAGAAATCGAGCCCTGCTTCATACCACAGTCATGTTAAGAACATGAATGCATTCACTCATCCATAAACAGTATTAGATCTATCAGCATGACAGCAAGTCCCATTATTCCGCTTATCACTGCATCATCAACCTACGCCTTTGTTATTGTAAGAGGTTAGCGACCCCTAGCGGCGAAAACAAATTACATATTGTAGCTTTAATGTAATGATCAATTGATCAATTAATCGATTAATCGTTGATCAATTAATCGATTAATCGTTCTTAATTCCGAAGCTGGGGGTGCTTATATGGGTACCTTTACACGACAACGATATGCTTAAAATGGAGAAGCTTTTCCTTTGAGTTTTCCACGTACAGACAGCACCATTGTCAAAACGATCCCCATTCACACGGATCCGCGAAAACGACTAAAAATGCTGTATTCTGCTGCCAGGCCATTAGATGGTGATGAAACACTATAGACTAAACATGTAATGCGCATGTGAATGATGTCATCATCTTCACAAATTTGTGTTTTTGTTGTTTTCAACCCATTTTCAAAAGTTTGCGTTTGCAGCCACCTAAAACTTGGCTTGGCTTTAAGCTTGGCTTTACAATGAATATAGGGAATATGACTATCACTTAACAAGTGCTTTTAAATGTGCCGACATATTAAAAGTGCTCTATTTTCATAGTATGAAAAAGTAATTGCTTTACATAAAAAATTTGATCTTTGAAATCATCGTACATAACAGATAGCAGAATACAACAAGCATATTTGTTTCAGTTAGAGTCCAAAAGTATTCGTATGAAAAAGCACAGCAGATGCACATGTAAACAGTATACACGTGATTATTTTGGGCCACGTTTTGGTTTGTAACTTCATGAAACATTAGTAAACCATAGTAGATCACACATCTTTATTTAGAGCATGGGATCTCTAACAACTCAAACACAACATAAGACAATTCGTAGATCACAGAGTTACATTGATTGACATACAGCTTGGCTAAAGCTATAGGACTTCCGGGATCCGATCGAGTCACGATCATGACGCAGTGTTTTCCAACGCATTTGAAAGTTCAGCTAATGGAAACTGGATCTTGGGTGTTGTGGGTGGGTATAGTGGGCAGAGATGATGTGTAAAGACTAGGGATGTGACGGTGAGGAAATTTTCCCACCAGTTAATCGACGTGTTACAGCACCGTTAATACTGGTATCACGAGGGTGGGGGACGTTGGAGTTTTTCCCTCTTTTGCACCTCGCTTTTAAATAATTAATTATTATCCTTAAAGCTGCAGTCCGCAGTTTTTCTTCTTTGTCGCCATCTCTGTTCGAAATCTGCAATTGCAGTTATTTGCAGAATTATCAACTTTACGTGCGTTGTGCCTCGTCATTGCACAGCGCGGATTAATCCAATGTTTTGAGGGGAATGTGCTGCTGTCAATCACCGCGCTGCTGATGTGGATACTGCAATCACAGATTCTACTTTTTGGAAGTATGACCAACATAAGAATTTTCACCGGAAAACGCCGTCTGAACAAGTAAGTAACATCCACTTTTGTTCTGACCAACTAATGTTAAGGGGGAAAAAGCATTGCAGTAAATCACGCTGATTAAATCTAATGCTCGCTTATCATATCATGTCAAACCGTGCAAATTATACTTTGTTCTCAAATTGTTAAAGGGGTGGTTCAGGATTTTGGACATCGGACCTTATTTCCAAGTTAGCCTGGGTGTTATTTATCAGTGAAGACAGTTTTCAACATTTTTCATCCAGTCCTTCCAGTTGCATAGTTCGCCGGTGCTAGGCTAGCGCGAGTCAACGGTATCTGCTAGCCTGCCATTAAAAACAGTTTTACCCACTCCACAGTACACCAAAAGCAAATAAATTATAATGCCAGACTATTGATGTAAATGTCTGTTGAGAGAATAATGTTAGAAATCAAACTACTCTTGACCTTGGCAATGTTAACAACATCAGCATTGCGTGACTACATTTAATGCCCTCCCAATGTTTATCCTTTTTTTCGAATGGGCCGGTTGCAGTCTATTTTTTTCTCCGAAGAAATTTTTTTTTTCGCGTTTTACAACGGGTGAATCTCCAGTTGTCACTGGTGATTGTCGTTTGAACCTTTCTCGATCCACCTCCAACATTCTCATACGCAACATGGCCACTAGCCGAGACACCTTCTTTATGTGTACAGATGTGACGTAATGACGTAATCAATTATTTTGGATAATTTTTAACCCAAAAAAGCTACGGACTGCAGCTTTAATGAAAAACACAACTAATCCTTTGCAGGTTCCCTATTAGCAATGGGTTTAAAGGAACATGCCGACTTTTTGGGACTTTAGCTTATTCACCGTATCCCCCAGAGTTAGATAAGTCCATACATACCCTTCTCATCTCCGTGCGTGCCGTAACTCTGACTGACGCACCCACCGCTATCCTAGCTTAGCACAAAGACTAGAGGTAACCGGCTCCAGCTAGCATACTGCTCCCAATAAGTGACAAAATAACGCCAACATTTTCCTATTTACATGTTGTGATTTGTATAGTCACAGCGTGTACGAATAACAAGGTCACATGAGACACAGCCATCTTCTAACTGTATACATACTGGGAAGTATATTCTCAGAAGGCGAAGCACTGCTACTTGGGCGGAGTAACTAAATAATCGACAATTAAGCGATTGTTGATTAATTGTTAGCATGAATTCACAACCTTCTGACTCATTCACACACATAAGACCACAGACACACGTCTTACCAAATCAGCATCATGATGATCACTGCAGCTCCACAAATCACTCCTATGGATATGTATATCACCAGACTTCCTAATAGCACAAATGTATAAAAACATCAAAAAAATTATAATAATTTGCTTCACTTTAGAAAGAGTAATGTGAGTATATGAGCCGCTCTACCTTTAACAGACACAGTTACAGCGTCTGATCTCTGAGATCCATTTTGATTGTGAGCCTGACAGTAGAAGCGTCCACTCTGTAGTGCACTGAAACTCTGTCCAGATCCAACAGCTGAGGTTTCATTCTCCTTAAACCAGCTGAAGTTCAGAGCAGGAGGGTTTGAGTCACTGATGCAGTTCAGAGTCACTGAATCTCCCTCCACTATTACACCAGATCCACTCATCAACACTGAGACGTTCTTTGGAGGGTCTAATAACAATCACCAAATTATTTAAGACCTCTGACACATTTTTAAAATGACTAATATGAACCAAATTAATTAAAACAGAATTAGCATCTTATGTTTAATAATAAACCTACACATGACGTTTAAAGTCACATTATCAGAGTATTTCTCTCCATACTCATTTCTGGACTAGCACTTGTATTCTCCACTGTCATCAGAGCTGATCTTTGAGATGCTGTAGATTCTTCCAGATCCTACAATCGTTCCTCCTTTAATCCAGCTGAAGTTCAGAGCAGGAGGGTTTGAGTCACTGATGCAGTTCACAGTCTCTGAATCTCCATCCACTATTACACCAGATGGACTGATTGACACTGAGACGTTCTTTGGAGGATCTAACACAGGACAAAAATTTAATCTTTAAATCATCTCATTCAAACACAATCTCTGTTTTTTTAAAAAGAACTAATGAATCTGTACTCACACATTACATTGAGCTGAACAGCAGGAGAGATGTGAGTGTGTCCGTCTACAGCACAGCTATATCTGCCTGAATCCTCTCTTCTGACTGACTGCAGCAGGAGTTCATTGTTTCTGTCTCTTCTCTCAGTTAATGGCTGTGAGTTTCTGTACCAGATGAATGTTGCTCTGTCAGTCAGAGCGCAGCTGCTTTTACATCTCAGATTGACTGAATCTCCCTCTGTCACTCTCTCAGGAGACTCCACCTGAAGATCTGAACACAACACACACATTATATCTAGTCATACACTGATTATTATTCAACATAATGCACAGAAGAAGAGATAAACCTCATCAAAGTCACCTGTGACAGTAAGAGTCACTCCTGGAGCACCAATCCATTTCACATCAGGTTTATCAGTGAGGAATCTGAAATAGTACATGCGTGAATCCTTCAGTGTCACATGACTCAGTCTGACGGTGCAGTTCTGCTGTTTATCTCCCAGATACTGAAGCCTCTGACTGTATTCAGGGTCCTCAGACAGATCTGGATGTTCTCCATTATCTTTTACCAGTGTTTTGGTCCAGAACACTTTCTTGATCTGACGTCCAGTAGGATATGTATAAGTGCAGCTCATTATCACTGTTGAGTCATTTACTGCACAGATGTGTGAAGGACTGTACATCACACCCTCTTTCTGACTACAAACCCCTAAAAAAGTTAATCCTGAACAAATTAGCAGCAGTTTGTGCATAAAAACTGCAGAATGCAAAAATTCCTGAGCAAGGGTTGCAGAGACTCACCGTGAATCATGAGCAGAAAGATCAGAGGAAGAGGAGGAGCCATTCTGACTGATGTCACCATAGCAACATCTGCAACAAATATAGTGGCTTATTTTCAGCTTTAATGTCAGCATGAAACATAACAACAACTGCTACTTTATTTATCAAAGAACATGACAGCAACAGTCATTTTTGTACTGCATGAGTTTGTAACTGTCCAATGTCTTTCACTTCCTCGTTTTGATTGACAGCCCATCATAGACAGTAGGACCCTGTCCGAACGATGGCCTTTAATTTCATACTGATGTAGCGGGTATGACGTAGGCAGTGGGAATTGTGCCTTGATTGAACCAGGTGGTGGTCATTTGGCGCTACACCTTTAAATCCAGCAAGCTGGCGGTCTCTCTCATTACTGTTTTGCTACAGACTCTTGGTTCTTTGGACTCTTGGTTGGTTGTACGAGTTGATCGTGATCTGGCGTTTGTGCGGTTATTCAGTGCCGTGGTTACATCCAGCTTCCTGTCTTCACGAGCCCTCACTGGCTAAGAATTGTGTCTGCGCGTTTCAACGAAAATTTACGGGTTTAGAGTGTGACCACTGTAAAGTTTGCTGCGTGCTGTTTGTTGTGCTGAGAATTTTGGCCTGGGAATGTACGAGTAAAAACCAGACGGAATAAATTGATCGCTACGATATTACAACTAAACAAGCTCTTGGCTCGACGCTGCGGTCTGCATTCAGCATTCATACAGGAGGACCGTCACATGCCATCTTGGCCACTGTTTTTCCTGTGCTTTTGTTTTTAGGATCTAGATGTGCGTATGAGTGTGTGTGGGAGGGAGGCCCGTTGTGTCGCCCATCAGTCTCTCCCTTGTGTGTGTTGTTGTATGCTTCATGTTTGTGTATGTAATGTTTGTATCTTAGGCCATTGGGTTGGTGCAATATCCTGGGGGGGGAAGTAATAATTGTATTGTGTGTGTTCACTTATTTGCTGAGTGTAAACTACTGTTTTTTTGTGTGCATGTGATTTGTGATGTGCCCTATTTATTTTGTGTTTGAATCTTGCTGAATTCTTATTGAGTGCTATTTATTCAAACACCTTGATTTTGCACTTTGTTGTCCCCATTCCTGAATTTGTTGCCCAGGGGCCTAAGGTCTGTTTTTCATGTTTGTGTCCAACTTGAGAAAAATAAAATAAACTGTTTATATTTTTATAATACTCCAGTCCCTCTCTCTCCTTTCATTTCCCTTCACTGGGATAGCCTGCTGGTAAACATCTAAAATTTATATGGTTGGTTATCCACTTGAAATTGATTTAAAAAGGCCCCCTAGGGGTCACATTTGGCGTAGTCGGGGCAGGGTTGATTGGGACTGGTGTAATTTGTTTTTGTTGTTTTGTGTGTACGTGTGTGTATTGATTGCAGGTAGAGTACAGGAAAAGCAGTGGTTGAGGACTGGGCCTGGACAGCGGTTCTGCAAGTGATAAGTGGTTTGTATTTAAAAAAGAAAAAAAAGAAAAAAAAAGAAAACGTAACTTCTTTTTTTTCCCTTTGGCTTTGTTTGGTTTAAAATGTCTCAGGAGCTGGAGGAACGGGTCGGGCAGCTAATGGAGCAGATTAAACAGTTGCAGGCTGACAATGAAAGGCTACATCAGGGAAATGTAGCATCCGCTGGGGCTGTAGAACAGGGAGAGCAGAGTCAGCAAGAGTCAAATCGCCAAGAGCCAAATTCTCAGGAGCCAGGGTCTTCTGGATTGAGGTATGTGTATGTTCCTAGAGAACGTAAATATCCCAGGTTCTCTGGTAGTTCAGAGTCTCCTCCGGTGGAGGAATGGATTGAGGAGGTCCGTCGATGTTTACAGGTTAGGCATATGTCTATAGGTGAGCAGGCGCACTTTGTGTATGACCTTCTGGATGGGGAGGCAAAGCTAGAAATTAAACTCCATCCAGCTCTAGTTAGATCCGAGCCTGAAAATATTTTTTCTATACTGACTGAGACTTTTGGCTGTAGTCAGTCTTATATTGACGCTCAACAAAATTTTTTTCAATGTCGTCAACGGGAGGGAGAAACGTTGCGTGAATTTTCACACTCATTAATGTCACTTATGGAAGTCGCACAACGTAAAAATACAACTGCAATTGCTAAACCTGACTGTGTTCTCCGTGATCAATTTGCAGAAAACGTTAGAGACAAAATGCTGCGTAGAGAATTAAAACAATATATCTGCCTTAATCCTGATTCCTCCTTTTTGGACTTGCGTCGTGAGGCATTTCGCTGGGCCGATGATGGCGAGGGGCCTCGTCCTGTCCGTGCAAGGGCTTTTTCGTGTGACGCTAGTTCAAGGGTGGTGGGAGCATGGCAGGCAGAAGCCCAGGTCGTTGTAGCACAACCAAGTAATGAATTGACCGAGCTCAAAGACTGTTTGCGTAGGCAGCAGGCCCAATTAGATACTATTCTTAAACATTTGTCCCCTGGCTCAGGGCCATCCAATCTACCAAATTGGATGGGGCCTAGATATCCCATATCGAGGTTACTTAGAATTGGATGTAAAAGTCTTAGAAAAAGTTCTTCCTTCCATAGGCGTCTTGGTGGTTCAAGATCCACCTGAGTCCAGACTTAAGACAAACAAGGACTCTGTCCCAGGATTGATTGGGATGAATGTCCTTCGTTGCTGCCTGCGAGAGTTTTTTTGCTGAGACGGTGCAAGTTTGTTTACTTCTTCCGGGGTAACGGTCCCAGTCGTTTGGGAACATGCCTTATTAGCGTGTCAACGTCTCGAGGACTTTTCTACGTCTGGTGTTCTAGGTAGGGTTTTGACTGCCCCTGGGTCCTCCATTTGTGTTCCAGCCGGATCTTTAAAGTTTGTGTCAGCCACCTGTAGGCAGGGGCTTGGCCCATTGATTCCTTCTGTACTGTTAGAACCAGCAGTGGCAGGGTGGCAGTTGCCACCAGACTTAATTGTCCCAATCTCATTGCTCCCCATTGGAAATGGTACAGTACAAGTGCCAGTTGTTAATGTGGGCCAGGTAGATCGGTGGATAAAACCACGTACCCTGTTGGGGGAAATGTACTTGATCACTGCACGTTCCGCTAACAAATCCATCTGCTTTCAGGAAGAAAATGGTACTCAAGGCCCTGTCGCGTTTATTCGGTCAATGGAGGCTGCTACAACTCCCTCGTTAGGGTTTGCGGACCTTTCCTGGCCTAATCTAACTGAGTCCGAGCAATGGGAAGCAAAGTCTTTACTTCAGAAGTATAGTGATACGTTTAGCTGTAGTGAGGCACTCTTGGGCTGTACCAACTTGATCGAGCACGAGATTCCTGTGGTTGACGACATTCCGGTGCGGCAACGCTACAGACGACTTCCACCATCCCAGTATGATGTAGTGAAGGCACATATCCAGGAGTTGTTAGATCAGGGAGTGGTAAAACCGAGCTGTAGTCCTTATTCCTCACCCATCGTGGTTGTGGAGAAGAGAGATGGATCTATTCGTCTTTGTGTCGATTATAGACAACTAAACGCAAAGACTAGGAAAGATGCCTTTCCATTGCCAAGAATTGAGGAGTCTTTGGATGCCCTCACAGGTGCGTCTCTCTTCTCCACTCTCGACCTTGCGAGTGGTTATAACCAGGTGCCAGTTGCTGAGAAGGATCGGGCTAAAACCGCTTTTTGCACGCCATTTGGCCTCTTTGAGTTTCAGAGGATGCCATATGGGTTGTGCAATGCACCTGGGACTTTTCAGCGGCTGATGGAAAGAATATTTGGGGACCAGCGTTTCCATTCCCTTCTCCTGTATTTAGATGATGTGGTCATTTTTTCATCTACGTTCAAACAACATCTGGAACGTTTGGAGTTGGTATTCAGTCGTCTACGCGAGCATGGTCTTAAGCTCAAACTAAAGAAGTGTCATTTTTTTCAGCTTGAAGTAAAGTTCTTGGGCCACGTTGTCTCGGCCTCTGGGGTCTCTACGGACCCTGACAAGATCAGTGCAGTTAGGGATTGGAGCACTCCATCTACAGTTGCAGAGCTGCGATCATTCCTTGGGTTCGCGTCGTATTATCGGCGTTTTGTGCAGGGCTTTGCGAGGTATGCGGCTCCTCTACATAAATTGGTGGCAAAGCTCCAGCCACACCCTAAAAGGAATAGGACGGGGCGTAATGCCACTTTGCGGGACCATTGGGACTGGGGCTGTGATCAAGCATTCAATACTTTGAGGGACAAACTGATAAGCGCACCAGTTTTGGGTTACGCCGACTTCAGCAAACCATTTGTCCTCGAGGTAGATGCTAGTGGGCTGGGGCTCGGCGCCGTTTTATCTCAAGAGCAGGATGGAGGGCCTCGGCGTCCAGTCGCTTATGCAAGCAGGGGCTTGCGACCAACTGAATGAAACATGGATAACTACTCAGCCATGAAACTTGAACTGTTGGCACTTAAGTGGGCAGTAACAGACAAGTTTCGGGATTATCTGCTGGGTACCAAATTTACTGTTCTGACCGATAACAACCCGCTCTGTTACTTACGGACAGCTAAGTTAGGAGCCGTAGAGCAACGTTGGGCTGCGCAATTAGCTCTTTTTGACTTCACCATAGAGTACCGTCCTGGCGCATGTAACAAGAATGCGGATGCCCTATCTCGCTTGCTGGCACCATCAGTCCCAGTTTCGATGGAGGAGGTGGCCTTGGGGATCTCAGTGCCAGTCGAAATTAAGAGTGTGGTCATGCCCCCTTCTGTTGAAATACAGGCCATAGATGCATGCCCTACAAGAACCAGGGCAAATCTCCAACTCTTGCAGGCTGAGGATCCTGTTTTGAAGGCCTTCCTTGTATATTGGAAGAGGGGAAGTCCTCCTACAGCCCCAGAGAGGTCCAATGAGCCCCCTGCTGTTGTGGAGCTTGTCCGTCAATGGGCAGACCTAGTAGTCTACGAGGGTGTCCTATACAGGAAGACACATGTCCCTGGCAGCACTAAAGAGGTCTTGCAGCTACTGCTGCCTCAGGCTCTTCAGACAGAAGTGCTCACAGCTTTGCATGATGATCATGGCCACCAGGGGGTAGAACGAACAACTAATCTTGTCCGCCAGCGATGCTATTGGCCCTTTATGCGGAAGGATGTCGACCGGTGGTGCCGTGAATGTCGGCGGTGTGTGGTGGCCAAGGCAACTCAGCCAAAACTGAGGACCTTTATGGGTAGTCTGTTGGCATCAAGGCCTCTAGAAATTGTAGCCATTGACTTTTCCATATTGGAAAAATCTAGTGATGGGAAAGAGAATATTTTGGTTGTCACCGATGTGTTCTCTAAATTTGCGCAGGCATATCCTACGGCAGACCAGAAGTCGTCAACGGTAGCTCGAGTCTTGACAGAGCAGTGGTTTTACATTTATGGTGTCCCATTACGTATCCATACCGATCAAGGGCGCAATTTTGAAGGTGAGCTGTTCCAACAATTGTGCAGAGTGTATGGAATTCGTAAATCCCGCACTAGCCCATACCATCCAGAGGGCAACGGACAATGCGAGCGATTTAATCGCACATTGCATGACCTGCTTCGTACACTACCTCCTGACAAGAAAAGACGGTGGCCCTACCATCTGCCACAGGTTTTATTTGCTTATAACACCACAGCCCATCAGTCTACGGGGTTTTCTCCGTATGAACTTATGTTTGAGCGTAAGCCCACTCTTCCACTCGATTCTTTGTTGGGCACAATTGACACTCCATCAGACTCTACTACTGCTGAGTGGGTTCAAGAACACCAGGAGCATCTCTCTGCAATCTATAGTCAGGCCCGAGCTCATTTGGAGGCAGCCGCTCAACAACGAGCAAAGAATCATTTGGTTCCTTTGCCACTTCTGCCCCCTGGTACGCTAGTGTATCGTCGTAGTCACCCGCATGGACGGCACAAGATTAGTGATCATTGGGAGAATGTGGTGTATGAGATTGTGAGTTGCCTTGACGAGGTTGGTACACTTTATAAAATTAGGCCAAGGGATCAGTTAGGTCCAGAGAAGAATATCAACCGGAAAGAACTGCGGCCCCTCCCAACTGACCCAGGTTCACCCTATCTTGTACCTGGGGCTGAGATGCTTAATGTAAGCATGCCAAACTCTATAGGGGATGATGTTGATGGTAGTATGGAGGAAGGTGATGATTTTGGAGTATTGGGGGCAATTGATGCACCTCTTGTAAGAGGATCAACTCCTCCCACTGAGTTTGGAGCGTCGCAGCCTCCAGCTCTTGAACAGCAGGGGCAGACCACACCCCAACATTTAATACATGACTCCTTGGATGTTGAGGGGGAAGTATCAACATCTGGAAATAGCCTTGTTTCAAGGAGAACTGCTAGAACAAATGCAGGCCACCATCCTAACCCTCACAATCTCCCATGCACGACTGTTAGAAGACCACCGGTGGCCTCGGCAGAAAGCGCTCTAACCATTTCCTCCCATAGCGTTTTTAGACCTTGGGTTTGACCCTTGCCCTAGTCACCGGGACGGTGACATTTAAGGGTGGGTGAATGTAGCGGGTATGACGTAGGCAGTGGGAATTGTGCCTTGATTGAACCAGGTGGTGGTCATTTGGCGCTACACCTTTAAATCCAGCAAGCTGGCAGTCTCTCTCATTACTGTTTTGCTACAGACTCTTGGTTCTTTGGACTCTTGGTCGGTTGTACGAGTTGATCGTGATCTGGCGTTTGTGCGGTTATTCAGTGCCGTGGTTACATCCAGCTTCCTGTCTTCACGAGCCCTCACTGGCTATGAATTGTGTCTGCGCGTTTCAACGAAAATTTACGGGTTTAGAGTGTGACCACTGTAAAGTTTGCTGCGTGCTGTTTGTTGTGCTGAGAATTTTGGCCTGGGAATGTACGAGTAAAAACCAGACGGAATAAATTGATCGCTACGATATTACAACTAAACAAGCTCTTGGCTCGACGCTGCGGTCTGCATTCAGCATTCATACAGGAGGACCGTCACATGCCATCTTGGCCACTGTTTTTCCTGTGCTTTTGTTTTTAGGATCTAGATGTGCGTATGAGTGTGTGTGGGAGGGAGGCCCGTTGTGTCGCCCATCAGTCTCTCCCTTGTGTGTGTTGTTGTATGCTTCATGTTTGTGTATGTAATGTTTGTATCTTAGGCCATTGGGTTGGTGCAATATCCTGGGGGGGGGAGTAATAATTGTATTGTGTGTGTTCACTTATTTGCTGAGTGTAAACTACAGTTTTTTTGTGTGCATGTGATTTGTGATGTGCCCTATTTATTTTGTGTTTGAATCTTGCTGAATTCTTATTGAGTGCTATTTATTCAAACACCTTGATTTTGCACTTTGTTGTCCCCATTCCTGAATTTGTTGCCCAGGGGCCTAAGGTCTGTTTTTCATGTTTGTGTCCAACTTGAGAAAAATAAAATAAACTGTTTATATTTTTATAATACTCCAGTCCCTCTCTCTCCTTTCATTTCCCTTCATTGGGATAGCCTGCTGGTAAACATCTAAAATTTATATGGTTGGTTATCCACTTGAAATTGATTTAAAAAGGCCCCCTAGGGGTCACACTGAGAAACTGCTATAAAGCACCTTAGTTGACTTTTGTATCAGTGCATCGCTAATGTTTACAAAACATACTCTGGAGCGTGTTGTCACTCAGTGCAGACTGATCTCATGAAATGGCGTATGTATGACACGCCAATTCGATTTCCATTTTTGGCGTGCTATCAACATGCATAATCGCTTTTCAGCGTGTTTATCAACGCCGTTGACTTAACGTTACATTACTGTATAGATATGACCTACCCCAACTCCCTAAAAGTCCCTAAACCTACCTGTCACTGGGGTAGGGCTGCAACGATTCATCAAGTTACTCGATTTACTCGATTACAAAAATTCCTCGAGGCAAAAACTCTGCCTCGAAGCCTCGTTAAATTCCTATGACGCGCACTATACGCGCAGGGATCTGATTTCACACGGACCGTTGTTCAGTGTTAAGGAAGCACACCATAGCGCGTGATACATTTTGAATTTAGTTGGCGCGATGGCGGAGAGTAAAGATGTCCATAAACGGCAGAGAATGTCTAAAGTTTGGGATCGCTTCCTTCCAGCGTCGCTGAAATAACGATTCTGTCCCGCATTTTTTTTGACCCAGTGCCAATATTTCCGCCCGTGCCTAAGCCTATACATTGATGTTCACTGATTTTAATCCCATACTGTATTTGTAGTGATGATGTCGTGATGCGGTTTGACTATATATGATGTTTAGCTTTGATGTTTTTAAGTAGTAAACGTATTCACGTTCAATTGCAAGAGAGTAGGCCTATAGCCTAAAAAAAGAACCGCTACACACACACACACACACGCGCGCGCACCCTCGTCTCTCACACGCGCCAGTCAGACCAATTGCGGCAATGCATATGCTTAAACTTTTATGTAGCCACGCATGTAGCCGGGACGTGATGGAGGAACAAATATTGTATTGCAGTCTTTGCGAGACCTTGTTTGTAGTCTATGTCACGTCTGCCAAATAGTTACAGACAACAACAAAAAATGAAACTCCCCAGCCTCTCCAATCCACTCGTACTTTTGGGGAAGATATAATCAGCTACCAAAGTAATTGAGCATAGAACATTTTCAATTAACAAAAAAATATAATACTACAAAACGTGATAATATACTTAAACTAGCCTAAGTGAAAAACAAAATGCTGTTCTTTTTCTATTTAACAAAATGCATATTTGCAATAAAACATTCCCCTTTTCAAAGCTATACTTATTTTTTTTTTTATAAATTGTATACATTGTGTACCTGTTGGGCTTGATATTTTATATTCATTTCATTTATTTTTGTTCTCCAGTGGGTAATTTGCAGAAGGTGCAATCCTTTTTTTGTAATGTTGTATTAAGAAGACAAAACTAAGGCCAAATGGCCTTTACTATTTAAGTTTGTATTGATAGTTTTACATATTATATGTTTTACAGTAAGTTGACTTAACTGTCTTGTTATACAATTGTTGGCACTGGCACTTATAAACACTAAATGGGTCAAGATTGCAATAAATAGGCTTAGTTTTGGAGCCAAATGTTGGAGTTGGAATAAATACCTCATTTTCGTTATGCATTATTTGTTTTGGTTGTTTAAAAACACACTTTTTTTTATTCGATTACTTGATTAATCGATCGATTAAGTGCTAGATTAATCGATTACAAAAAGAATCGATAGCTGCAGCCCTACACTGGGGTTAATCTTCTCCTACCATCCTAGGAAAAAAAAAAATCTATTCCCCGGTATCACGACAAGACGTGAAATAATCACGTTGGTCCCCTTTGGAAAACGTGTAGATGTCACAGTTTAATGCCCATACACGTTTTGTCACAGTGTCTGTTGTGTTTCCACTGGGTGTCCACTAGAGGTCCCTTCCTTCCTTTCTGTCTCCATTCATCCTGGAACCACATTTCCCATAATCCTTGTTTGTTCCCATCACTTGTGATTACACCCAGCTGTTCCCATTTATGTTGTTAGTGTCTGTGCATAAATACCCTGTTTGTGTTAGTTCATGTTACGGAGTCATTATTGTATGTTACTCGTCAACGCTAAGGTCTTTTTTCAAGTCTGTTCTCGTTGTTGTTCTTGCTTGTTTTGTGTTATTGGTTATTGGACTGATTAAATGGATTTCGACCCTGGCATGGATGACTACGATTCTAATTACTTTGATTTTGACCTTTGCATGGATGACGACGAGTTGGATTGCCCTGATTACCATGTTGCTGCGTTTGGATCCACCCATTTCTCCGCTAGTGATCGTGACAGAATGACTCCGTCACACAAAGGATCCAGCAGCATGAACATTTTTCAGGGCCTGGCTTTTTGGGCCCGCCAGACTGAGGAGGCCATGGCGCTGAATTCCCCTAAACACCCTTCACCACTGATTCCGCCCAGCTCAGAACCTGCACATTGCCATCGGAGACAGAAGAGGAGAAGGAAGACCTCCTCCGTGACTGTGCCGGTGGTTCCAGTGCCGGTGGTCCCAGTGCCGGTGGTCCAGAGTTCGGTGGCTCCAAAACACAGGAGGAGGAGAAAGGCTCCCTCTGTAACTGTCCCGGTGGACCCAGTCCCGGTGGACCCAGTTCTGGTGGTCCCAGTTCCGGTGGTCCCAGTTCCGGTGGTCCCGAGTCAGGTGGTCCCAGTTCCGGTGGTCCCGAGTCAGGTGGTCCCAGTTCCGGTGGCCCTAGTTCCGGTGATCCCGAGTCCGGTGGTCCCAGTTCCGGTGGTCTCGAGTCCGGTGGTCCGGAGGCGGAGGAGGAAGACTTCCTGCCTCCCCAATGGCCCGGAGGCCGTCCCCTCTGAGCAGCCCGCTGTCGTTCCGGAGGCCGTCCCCTCCGAGCAGCCCGCTGTCATCCCTGAGATCGTCTCGGAGCCGCCCACCATCAGTCCTGCCACGGCCAGGAGAGTGGTCTTCCTTTTTTATGCAGTGGCAGTACTGCAGGCGTGGAGGAAGCACAGGACGTCTGCCGATCCAGAGACTGTTCCTGAGCCTGTGTCTTCGGACAAGATGGCTGCCGCCGAGAGTGTTCACGTCACGTCTGCCGGGCCTGTGTCTTCAGACAAGATGGCCACCACAGAGACAATTCACGTCATGTCTGCCGAGCCGGTGTCTTTGGACAAGATGGCCGCCGCCGAGCCGGTGGTGTCGGTTCCTGAGCCTGAGCCGGTGGTGTCTGTTCCTGAGCCTGAGCCGGTGGGGTCTGTTCCTGAGCCTGAGCCGGAGCCGGTGGGGTCTGTTCCAGTTCCTGAGCCGGTGGTGTCTGTTCCAGTTCCTGAGCCGGTGGTGTCTGTTCCAGTTCCTGAGCCGGTGGTGTCGGTTCCAGTGCCGTGGCCGCCCGAGGGAAAGTCTCCGCCGTGGCCGCCAGATGGACTGTTCGCTCTGCCCTGGTCGCTCGAGGGAAAGTCTCCACCCTGGCCGCCCGATGAACTGGCCGCTCCGCCCTGGCCACCTGAGGGAGAGTCTCCGCCCTGGCCGCCCGATGAACTGTCGTCTCCGTTCTGGCTGCCTGATGCACTGTCACTCCCTGTCCCCATTTCCCTCCATGGACCTGGCCCCCCATCCCTTCCCTGATCCTCCACCTCCCGCCTGGACTCTTGTTTTGGTTATCACGTCGTGGAGCGTCTGGTAGCCGCTCCGTAGAGGGGGGTTATGTCACAGTGTCTGTTGTGTTTCCACTGGGTGTCCACTAGAGGTCCCTTCCTTCCTTTCTGTCTCCATTCATCCTGGAACCACATTTCCCATAATCCTTGTTTGTTCCCATCACTTGTGATTACACCCAGCTGTTCCCATTTATGTTGTTAGTGTCTGTGCATAAATACCCTGTTTGTGTTAGTTCATGTTACGGAGTCATTATTGTATGTCACCCGTCAACACTAAGGTCTGTTTTCAAGTCTGTTCTCGTTGTTGTTCTTGCTTGTTTTGTGTTATTGGTTATTGGACTGATTAACCCTCTGGAGTCTGAGCGTTTTTTTGGGCCCTGGGGGTGTTCTGACATGCTCTGACATTTGTGCTTTTTTCAGTTGCTTATAAACATATTAATGGCAAAGGTGTAAATTCACTCTATATAGCACAAACAGGACTACAATAATATGTGAGCCACATGTATGTACATGTTTTCATTTTTGAGAGAATAATGTTTATGCGTGGTTATCGAAAAAACTAAAAATTTAAATTTTTGAAATAAGGCCACAAAACGCATACTAAATATGTGGCAATAAGACTTTTGACTTATGGATGTCGTCGCCTATAGTTTTTTCTTCAAAATTATGTGAAAATAGTCTTGCTTTATCGTTCACATAAAACCATACATTGATTTAAATTGATGTAAAACAGGTTTTGCTTGGAAAGCCAATATGCGAGGGGGCGTGAACGAGGAGTGGTTTACACCTTAGAATACACCCACTCTGCATAATGATGAGCCATTCACTCAGGTGTGACACTGACTGAGCCACAATGCAAGGACAAAAGATATATTTTGAAGAAGACTTATATTGACCATTTAAGATTTTGCTTACATCTATCTTGTAAATATGTTTTGCTATTTTATTAAAACGGTTACAATTACAACAATAATTACAATTTCAACAATGTTTCAAGTGTACTCTTTCTTTGTAAAAAAAAAAGATTATAGGCCCTACATTTTATCTATGTATTCATTAGTTTGAATATAACCAACATTGGAACAGCTAACATCTTAGTTGATGACTTTATTTTTGACAGAAATAGTATTTTATATATAGAAATTGCTAAACAAAAGCTTATTTGATGTGGCAGTATATTCTACAGTAAAAACTGTACCCATATCTAGTCAACAAAATGTTGTCTTTCATATTTCGTCTGACTGTAACGTTGTTTTCATGAAATATTAGGGCATATTGTTAATTTGCAGTTTAATACGTTGCTTATACAAATAGCCTACATTTTATTTCAACATTCAGTCGATGTTTACTTATCTCAGTATAGCAATACAGTTTGCTAAAACATCATCATTCATTCACACACGCGATTTAAATTTAAACTGTCTTTGCCAGCTGTGGTAAACAGCGCGCATCTCTGCCGTTTATTCATTCATAAACAGAAACCCACGTGAAGAAATTCACGTGAGAAGGAAAAAACTTACTTGTATTCCTCAGCTCGCTCCTCGATATACCCGCACTTCTGAGGGACATTTTCCATTAGTATTATTCCTCACAGCGCTGCAAGACGGTGTAAACAATGATCTAAATAAACTTGTGTGTTTTCTCGAGCTGATGGGGGCGTTCACAGGATTGCCTCAGCCATTTGCGTTTGAATAGCTCTCCGTGGGCGTGGCCGATTATAACGTAATGAGATGAGATGAGCTCGACTGGAATCGCTCTCTTTTAATACAGATTTCACAAGATGAGAATATTTGTTTTTTTATATAAATTACTTCATTTAAAAGAAGAGAATTCAAGCTTCATGCCTGTGTGTCTGTATGTCTGTTTGACTGAGTATTCGCTGAGTTATTGTTAATTTTCGGACGCGTTTCAGAATGGACTACACTGGCAGAGAGAAGGCAGAACTCGCTTCGTGTTTATTTTTCTTTATTTGGCAAAAAGCACAACACTTTGTTTTTATTGTGAGTATACACAAAAATAATACACATTTAACAGAATCGATTGATGTATGAAACTCCTATGGAAAATCAAAGTCAACAGAGTATTTATGAGTTTCTTTTACACTAATAAAAAAAAAGCGAGCTGGTATCGCCGGCGATACCGTAGACCTCAGGGGGTTAAATGGATTTCGACCCTGGCATGGATGACTACGATTCTAATTACTTTGATTTTGACCTTTGCATGGATGCCGACGAGTTGGATTGCCCTGATTACCATGTTGCTGCGTTTGGATCCACCCATTTCTCCGCTAGCGATCGTGACACGTTTGCCATATCTTGAAGATATCTGTACAATTTCCTATACCATTGTATAGATTATAAATGTAAGATCCCTTAACTCTACTCCCACACCTAAACATACCCATTTTATGGACAATATTAAAATGATAAAACGTAATGGACAGATATGTAGGAAAATGGCATTTTTATGAACAATATGGCATTAAAAGATAGTTTGAGCCATGAATCCTACCCCTAAACCTAACCATAACCATTTCTTAAAACTACCTAGGCAACAATTATAAAGAAAAACAACAGACAGACGAGTATAATCACAATAATTTATTTATGGTTCCTATAGAACCATAATATACTAACCTTACAACACAACATCGATTCACAAAATACACCAATTTTATTAGCTTGATGTAATCCAAACCTTCAGAATCCATATATTATTTGCAAGAAAAAGATCCAAACTCAGCCCTTTATCCAGTAATCGTCATCTTGACCGTAAACGTCAAACCCCTCGCTTGTTATGAATTCAAATTCAAAAATTGCGCCCTCAAGAAGCGTTACGACAGGTTACTATGGTTACGGCAGTAATATCAAACACTCATTGGCTCTCGCCTCGCCTGCTTCATCACAGATTGCGTCATGCACATTCACATTTGAAATGAAGTGCGCACTGCCGCGCAGCCCTCAGAGCGAACCGAACCGAAGACGGATTAACGTTTTCATGGATTTGAATTAATAACTTAAATTCTGCTCTGTCTGTTACCTCATACAAAACCACTGCCAGAGAGGACTGCGACACTTTTGGTACCGATTTTGACATTTTCTCATTAAATTAATTATTGTGATTATACTTGTCTGTCTGTTGTTTTTCTTTATAATTGTAGCCTATAGTTTTAAGAAATGGTTATGATTAGATTTAGGGGTAGGATTAGCAAACGTCCGGGGATAATGGTACGTGTAAGATTCACGTCTGAGGCTGTTAAACTGTGACATCTACACGTTTTCCAAAGGGGACCAACATGATTATTTCACGTACATTTTGCTCCGTTTCGCTCGGACATTTAACGGCGTAGACATACACGCGGAAGATGACGGTTCGTTTCGGCGTGAACATACACGCGGATAGCTCAAAATGCGTATAGTGGCGCTTTTCCACTACACAGTACCGGCTCGGCTCGGCTCGCTTTTCGCTCCGTTTTCCATTGTAGATAGTACCTCCACAATAGTACCTGGTTGTCATAGCGAAGCCGCAGGAAACTGCCGTGACTTAATCTTTTACGCGAGACACACCCGCTACCCACACACACAGGACAATGGAGGAAATCGAGTGTATGCTGTTTTTGGATGTTTTTGTTTTTTATTCAGGATACTCCGTCTGGCGCGTGCAATGATGACGCAGTAAATAGTGACGATTCTCTCTGACCAATCAGCAGTCTGCCGTGTTTTCACGTCACATTTTAGTATTGTCTCAGCTCGCTTTAGAACCTCGCCGGAGGTGGTACGAAAAAAAGTACCTGGAAGCAGGTACAGGTACAACTTTTACACAGTGGAAAACCAAACAGAGCCGAGTCGAGTCGAGGCGAGCTGGTACTGTGTAGTGGAAAAGCGCCATAGATAACACGCCACTTTTGACTTGAAAGTGGCGTGTATGTTTACGCAAAGTCATGATGCTCATTGAATATGCAGGTTTATTATTAAAAGCCACATTAATATATAAGTCTTGGGTATAAGTCTTTATAATCTATCTTCATTATATAGTTATCTGTTGTGTAAAATATTAAAAAGGATTTTTTATCAATTTGTTTTTCGCCAACAAAACACTGCTTGAGAAAACAAATTTGTGCTATTGGACTTTTGATTTTAAACCATATAGTTACTGAGACACAGCCCTGTGACAACTAGCCCCAACCAATCTCCCATAAATTCCCCACACTTAAGATATTTAACAGAACAGTTGAAAAATCATGCTCTTACCCGTTTCACCAACACCCGTGACCAGTAACAGCACTACAAATGATCAGGCTGAAACCAGTATTGGCGTTTTCACACTCTGAATGACACGTGATTAACACATTATATTTTAATATGAGCTTATGACACCTCAACTAGTGCAGATCGAGTAGAGGAAGTATCATTGATCTCGACGCAATACAGACACAGTCAGGCAGTAAGTAATCCAGACACAAGCAGGAATAGTAGACTAGAGAGGTGCGGATGAAAGCAAGACGTCAAGACATGAACACCAGAACGATCTGGCAATGAACACAGCAAACACAAGCTACATATAGGGAACGGTGACCAACTATCCTGGCATGGAAACTGCTGGATCCGGGACTGTAAAACACTGGAAGGAATTGCAGTGGCAGTGACGTCAAAAAACACATTTCATCTCCAGCATCGCCAAATGTGCATTTGATAAACCTCCAATTTACTGATTTATTAATAGCAATCTGGAAGTTAAATAAAGAACTTAAAACATGCCAATAAAGCAGAATTGATTAATCTGAATGTGTTTATCATGAAAACTACTAATCTTTTTATTCAGTCCGTGGCCTTGTTCTTCTTGAATGATCATGTCTATAAACATGGAAAAAAATAGTTTCCTCTTTTGTAGGTGAGAAAACCAAACTTGTGAATCTCTGACAGCCTCATCACAGTGTGATCACGTGACCTTCATACGCCAATGAGAGACGCTAAGGGACATCACACCCAGGAGGAAGAGGAAATCAGCTTAAAATCAGCAAAGTGATTCTCAGAAATGGAAAGAGGAAAATGAATGCATATGCAATTGTCACAGGTCGGGTGGGCCAAGCTAGACTGCACCCACCCCTGAACCAGGACCACCTCGAGGAGCGTGTCAGAGGGAAGAGTCAGAGACAGAGAATAAATTTAACAAGTTTTATTTCGAAGTAAAAGCAAATTGAAAATCCTAATCTAAAATCTCCTTCCTTGTTGCCCTCAGGGATCGAGGGTGGACGGTGCAGCGACTGGGGACTCTCCCGCCCCCTTCTTCGGTGCAGACCCTGCAGCAGATGACCGACGAACAGGTGGATGGTCAAGTAGGTCCTTCACAGGTGGGGGTGCGGTTGGCAAGTGAGCGGTCCGGTAAGTCTCCTCTGAGAGCGTAGGTAATTCCAACCTTCCTTCACAGGTGCGGAACTTGGGGCAGATGGATATCAGTCAGGTACGTATACAGCAGGCACACGGTCTTAGGATAGGGTGGCTAGGGGAGTCTTCCTTGGGTAAGTAGGTAATTCCAACCTTCCTTCCTTCTTTCACAGGCGCGGAATTTAGAGCAGATGGATATCAGTCAGGTACGTATACGGCAGGTACACGGTCTTATAATGGGGTGGCTAGGAGAGTCTTCCTTGGGTAAGGTGTGGTCAGGCTCTTCTACTTTCTTTGCAACACCAGCGCAGGGCCTTCAGCAGGTACACGGCAAGCCGGTGAGTAACTAGGTAGGAGACACACTGAATGGCGGCTCCAACACGGCACACTGCTCCCACGCTTGCTCGCAGCGGGAGCGGGCACTTCTCCAGTGCAAGGGGGTTACAAAGTGCTAACGGACTCAACGTCGACAGCTGAACGGGGCTTCTTCTGACACCGACAAGGTGGATATTCTAAACAGAGTGTGCCAGCCTCACGTTCGTGACAGAGGGACAGCCACTTCTCCCAGCCCAGGTGACTATAAGGATGCAGCAGACTCGAAGTCAACAAGCTGGACAGGGCTTCTTCTGGAACAGACAGAATGAGTACGTCAACAGTATACAATCCTCACAGTTGTTGCAAGGGGACGCGCACTTCTCACAATGTAGGTGGGTTACAAGGATACAGCAGACTCGAAGTCAACAAGCTGGACAGGGCTTCTTCTGGAACAGACAGAATGAGTACTTCAACAGTATACAATCCTCACGGTTGTTGCAAGGGGACGAGCACTTCTCACAATGTAGGTGGGTTGCGGGGCTGCAACAGACTCAAAGTCGACAGGCTGAACGGGGCTCCTACTGAGACAGACAGAATAGATGCTGCAGACAAGCATACAGTTCACATGCGCTGAAAGGAACGAACACTTCTCACAATGCAGATGAGTTGCAGGGATACAGCAGACTCGAAGTCGACGGGCTGAACGGGGCTCCTACTGAGACAGACACAGTGGATATTTCAGACAGAGCATGCCAGCCTCACGTTCGTGACAAAGGGACAGCCACTTCTCCCAGCACAGGTGACTATGAGGATTCAGCAGACTCGCAGTCGACAGGTGGCAACGAGGCTTCTACTGAGACAAACAGAATGAATGCTTCAGACAAAGTATACAGTTCACCTGCGTTGGGAGCAGAGCATGTGAGCGGAGTGGAGCGGGAGCGAGCGGGGAGCGCGAGCGGGCGGATCTTGGACAGCGCAGAGCGGCAATTTCAAAAGGACGGAGCGTCGCACTATTTCCCGCTCCAATTCCGCTCCGCTCACGCCACGCATCAGTCAAAAAATGCGCCATGAAGAACAAAAAACATATATAGGCATAGCCGTCGCACTGGACTATAAGTCGCATTTATTTAGAAATTTGTTTCACACAAAAAAAACTAAAACAATGTTACAGATGGGACAGTTCTCCGTTACGGACGGGAGCGCTCTGACAGCGGCACTAAAAGACTGCTTTAAAACTTTCACTGAGACCTCAAACAGAAAGCACAAAGCCTGTCTTTAAATTTAATTTCGTTTTGTATTAATTGTATCTTAATTTTGATCAGTGTTTCATCAACCAATTTTCTGGATTTAATAAATAAGTAAATATATTAGAAAATAGATAATCACGACACGAAGGCGCCGGCGGGTGAACCTGGAGTTTGTCTCATAAATGAACCGAAACTCAGTGTATAGCCTACTTGCCTGACAGACCTGAGACATATATAAAGCCTGAAATGTCTACTTTTAAACAGAACAATTCAAAACGAAAGAAAACAGACTGCTCTCTTGAATCCGTATGAAATGTGCATTTCTCTCTGGGGCGTTCAATACTGCGAAGATCGCGAGTCAGCATCTTTCCAGCCACAGACATAAAAAAAATGGTTTATTAGTAAACAATTAAAATGTCTCCTGCTATATTTTACATATACATAATCATTAATTTTGCCGGTTCGTTGTGACAGCTTTTAGGTGCGTTATTGGCAGCGCCACCCTTATGTTACATGAACGCATCAGCACCGAAGACATGGAGATTTTTTTTCTTTTGGGGGCATTTTGTTTGTGTTCAGACTTTCAGTTGTCTTTAGGCGCGATGTTAGAGGACGCTGCTAATAAAGTTGCTAGTATGGCCTACACATATTGGATTCACGTTTATTATTATAGGCTATTTAAAAAAAATACCCCATTTTTTATGCCGTGCGTATCATTTTATTTTGTTGTATTTATCCGCCACACCTTGGCCGGTCCGTGAAAATATTGTCTGATATTAAACCGGTCCGTGACGCAAAAAAGGTTGGGGACCGCTACAAGTGATATACATGTAGATTTTTTTCCTTTTTTGGAGCAAGCGGGGGGCGATTTGAGTGGAGCGCGAAGCAAACTGCGTTGAGCGCTGAGCGAAAATGAGCGGAGCGGCCTGATGTAGCTTAGAGCGGGGGAGCGGAGGGGTGAACAGTTCCGTGAGCGATGAGCCGAGATTCTCACCGCTCCACTCCGCTCATATGCTCTGGTTGGGAGGGATGAACACTTCCCACAGTATAGTTAAGTTGCAGGGATACAGCAAACTCGAAGTCGACAGGCCGAACAGGGCTTCTTCTGACACAGACAAAGTGAGTATTTCAGACAGAGCGTGCCGACCTCACATTCGGGGCAGAGGGACAGTCACTTCTCCCAGCACCGGTGGGCTACAAGGATGCAGCAGACTCAAATTGGACAGGCTGCACGAAGCTTTTACTGAGACGGACAGTGAACATTGCAACAGGACATCTCCTCTCCTATTAGCGCAAACAGAGGGGTTAATTCAAATCCCAGATGATAATTCTTCAGCATCCAAACAGTTAGAACAGATCAATGTCACAGAACTCTCACTATTGGCAGTAGACCAGCATAACACAGGGAGAGTGCACGGCAAAAGAGGAATGTATCTTCCACACACACGGCAATTCCACTTCAAGCATATAATATGGGGAAACGTCAATCCTAGGCACTGCAAACTCACTTCACAAAGTGCAATTTAAAGCCAACACTCACCCTTGGGTCTCTGTGCGAGGGTGCCATGATCATCAATACTGCTGAGGATGTTTTGGGATGTTTTTCTTCACATATACAGGCAGAGTTTACATCACCATTTTTAATGGAGGGAGAGATAAGAGATCGGTAATGAATCAATACAATCCACTCAGTGATATTTATGATCGTGATCCAAACACTCCAAGCCACGTCCAATTCAGTGTCAAATACATGCAATTACGAGACTCAGTTATCAGTTACTTAGCTCTTCTCCAATGCAAACGGGGTATTTCACTCTCCCTCTGTTGTCCTCAAGTCCCTCATCAAGCCAACACTCTCCTCTTCATTCCCCAATACTCCAATAACTGCAACCGCCCAATAAAACGACTTCTCACGGGGGAGAAAGAACACCCCAACCTTCTCTCTCTCCTGCTTTTTATCCTCTCAAATGCTGACTGGCTTCTTCCAAACTCTCCGAATAAATTCCCCACACCTGCTGCCAATCTGTTAGGGTCGCCATGACAACAGACGCACACACAGGCCTGGGGACGGAGTTTCACTCATAAGGGTCCCACCGGAAACACCGCTTCAGCGGAAATAAGTTCCATATGCTTTGTCACATCGTGACACAATCTAGGATGATGGATCTGACAGAACTATCCTCCTCCACAGTGCAGCTCAGCAGTTTGGCCTCAAAGGTCAACCTGAAGACCTTCTGTTTCGAACAGTCAGGCAGCAGTTAAGTACATGGATAAAAAAATGGCAGATGTATGTACAATTAAAGGATTTGCATCAGATCCAGACTGGACCAGGATGTGGTGGAACTCCTGGAAAGGAAGACCGTAAGAGTCGAGGTGGATGGTGTCAAGCGATATGCAACCCTTCTCTTGCGTGTCTAGAACATGGCCAAACTCAGAGCACCCAAAGAGGCAGTATTATCACAGCTGAGCTTTTACAGCTCTTGTTCCAGATCTGCAGAGCCAATTGTTGGCTAAACAGCAGATTCAATTCCATTTCACCCTCCTAACTCACCACACTTTGGAGGTTTCTGGGAGCGAGAAATTCGCTTTTTGAAAAACGCTTTGATGGATACTATAGGAACTCAATCAGTGACTTTTGAGGTCCTTCAAACTGTGCTCGTGGAGATTGAAGGAATCCAAACCACTGGGATATACACCATCCGATGTTTCTGATCCTGACCTCATTAGAGGTGGTCAGCCGATGTCGTCGTCACAGCCAGATCCTTGCCAACCAATTCTGGAGACATTACCTCAAATTCTGCCTGCCTGGACTTCAAAAGTCGTCAAAAATGACATCCGGGTTGGCCCTACATTGCTGATCATGGATGCTCAGCTACCCAGAGCTATCTGGCCCGTGGGAAAGGTGTTAGAAGTATTCTTCGTAACTGACACCAGAGTGAGGACAGCCAAGGTTCAGGTGGGAGTTGCATGCCTTATACAATTACCTGACATTCCTGATAAAAGTGATTGTAAACCCCACAGAAGAATTGAAGCCTTTTTGTATATGCACATATTTCCTTATGGAAATCTAGGGGCAGTTGTAAAAAAAAAAAAAAATTCTCTTTTTTTTTTTGCTCTATCTCTAACCTCTCTCTATTAAATCTCTCCTTCTGTACTTTGAGGGACACGCATACACAGCACATTCCCTGAGCCAATGAGCTTCCAGAAACCTTGACTACGTGATCTCCCCCGCCCTCACAGTGCAGCGGGACACGGAGAGACATGCTAAAGTTATAGCGGCATAATAAGTGTTTATATTTTGCCCAATTGACAAAATGATGTGCATTCCAATTCTTAATTATATAGTTGATGAGGAATACATTTTCTCTTGTAACTGAGTTATTATGCCTCATAGCCCAGACAGAGTGGCACCATACAAACTTTGGAGTGCTTGCAAGGTGTCAGGTTAGAGCTGTGCACTGCCTATAATGCAGAAGTTACAGCCTAATCTTATTTTATTGTGCTCTATTATTGACAGTATGTTTAATTGTTGTAATTTATCATTATTATTATTATTATTATTATTATAATTATGAATATTCACATTTATGTTACTGTTTATTTAATAGAAAACCACAACATCACACAAACCAGTCCCAGAAAACAACTGCATCTTCGTTTTGTCTGTAATTGGACAGCCTTTGGTGGGTCAGCACCCTGAGCAGGAAACTTATTCTATATAGGTAAAATAAGTCCCTTAGTCTCGCTTCCTCTTTTGTGTGTTGATAAGAGGCCTGCGAACTAGCCTGGGAAAACCCAGAAAACTTCCGGCAAATTCAGATTTGCTCGAGAAGTAAGTCTGGCAAAGAGCTCATTCAAGCCCATTTCCATGGCCTAGAAATCGCGGCACCAATCAGAAACGTTGAGGCGGGCTTTACACAATGACGATCGCTCTGATTGGTTTTAGGTCTATCCAATTGCGCCCAGAGGCATTTGAGCGACATCCGTTCAACTTTTAAATGCATTATTATATTCAAATTGCAAACACATGAGGACAGTCTCCATGAAAGACCCACTGGCAGATGAACGTGCTACTACATTTCTCTCCGAAACGGTAGGAAATTAAATTAGATTTAATAGAGGATTTTAACTGCGACACGATGATTGACAGGGCAGTTTACGTGACAGGATGCACGCGACAGATCCGTCCGATAAAGATGACGAAGTAGTATGTCCCAAAGCTTGCCTACTTTTTTGCTACACATTCAAAAGTAAATACCTTTTCTTCACAAAAAGAGTACATACTTTTATGGCGTAGTGTAACTTAGGCGAATTGGGACGCAGCCAGGGCCGGCGCTACCTATACGCTGATTTCACGCAGCCGTTATTTTGAAATCGAAAGCGAGGCTCCGGTGGGAAGAAAACCGGAAGTGTCGCCTTTAATCACAGGAGAGTCGTGAATGCGATGGCGTATTGTTGTGTTTAATGATGTTGTGTCAATTCTAAAAATGTACATACATTTCTTTCATACTTTAGACTATATACAGTGAAATTAATTTATAAATAAAATAATTTTTTTATATATAATTCAGAATGTTAAAACAGAAGCAGGAATGAACTATATACATATCCTATATTGAATATTAACATCCAATAGTGTAAATCGCGGCAGCAGCTTCAGGTTGGTAATCCAAGGCATTGTTGTTTATCTTTACTTCCGGGGTTCTTCCCACCGGAGCCTCACTTTCGATTTAAAAATGGCGGCTGCGTGAAATCAGCGTATTGGCGGAGTAGGCAGTTGCCTAGGGCCTCGGGCTTGGAGGCGGGGCCTCCAAATCATCCCTATACGCTTGTCCACCAATCAAGAGCAGCAAAATACTAGGTTGTTTGTCCATTGGATATAACAATTGTCATTCACCTGTAGTAAAACCAATTAATATCCCCGTTTAAACCTGAGTCACGCCCACCCTCTGAATATTTGAATGAAGAGATTACATACCGGTTTAATGAATGAGATCCAACTTTACTACAAATTGATCTGATGGCGCCGAAACGAACGCATCCTTCAGGGGCTGCTAAGCGTAAGGCTAAGCAGGCACGCAAAGAAAGTGCAGCTCGTCATGCAGGTATCATCTATTGATAATGTATTGTAAAAAAAAAAAAAAACTGAGCCTGACGATCAGCGTAGTTCTGTCAGGTCCATTAAGTCAAGAACACAGACAATAAAAATATTTAAGAATTATATTGAATAGATTGCAAACAGGTTGATGTTCCTGAATTGAAATTTGGCGGTATGGCTCTGTTCAGGGAGTCCTCTGACCTTTCATGAGCACCATGAAATAGCAGAGAGTCAGAGGACAGCAGCAGCAGCATTAGGGGACGCTCACACAGTTTAGGACTGTGAGAGCTAAAATATCCCCCTGTGAACAGAGCAGGCAACATGACATAAGCAAATGCCACGTTAGCATAAGGAGGAGCTGGGGAGGTGGCGGGCAGCAGAAGCGAGCAGCAAGCATGTATGAGCAAACTGAATATGCTTTAAATAGGGCGCCTTGTTTGAGCTTTGGCCATTGAGCAGCTAGGGGAGTTAACGAGCTAATACAGCTCAGCTGGAGCAGATCATCTGACGGGACAGTGTTGTTAGCAAACAGCATTAGCAGCGTCTTGACTACCTGGCCTGCCAGAACTGACGCTGACGCTCAATTTCTGTCAGGTCCATTAAGTCAAGAACACAGACAATAAAAATATTTAAGAATTATATTGAATAGATTGCAAACAGGTTGATGTTCCTGAATTGAAATTTGGCGGTATGGCTCTGTTCAGGGAGTCCTCTGACCTTTCATGAGCACCATGAAATAGCAGAGAGTCAGAGGACAGCAGCAGCAGCATTAGGGGACGCTCACACAGTTTAGGACTGTGAGAGCTAAAATATCCCCCCAAACAAAACCACACCTGGCAATCCTCTGAGATACAGAGGATGATTTCATTTTAACTATTTATATGCTTAGTAATCTACAAATATACACGGATAATTTGCAGTATGTTATAATCAGATGAGTCCTGACCACCCATGAGTTAGCAGAATCAGGGGACAGCAGCAGCAGTATGTTCTGATCAGATGAGTCCCCTGACCATTCATGAATTAGCAGAAGTCAGGGGACAGCAGCAGTATGAGGAGATAGCAGCCGCATATAGGGACAGCATTATCAGCATGAGGGGATGCAGCAGCAGCATAAGGGCTCTCACATTGTTTTGACTAGATGAGCTATCCCCCCCAAAACAGAAATTGAGTGTCTCGAACGGTGTCGTCTGAGCCACCCTAATTTAGCAATTATATTATGGTAAAAATTATTAATTAATTACTGAAATGACTATTCAAGACCACAATAGCTAAAACATGCTGTCACCTAGAATTATCTGTCTTTGAACTGTTTTGACAGTCTACAGTGTAAGCGCTATGAAGGGATGACTAAGCCACCTTCTGAGAAACAAGCTAGATGAAGGAATTAAACAGCTTTTTACCAGCGTACAGATCAGCAGAAGCGAGCAGCAAGCATGTATGAGCAAACTGAATATGCTTTAAATAGGGCGCCTTGTTTGAGCTTTGGCCATTGAGCAGCTAGGGGAGTTAACGAGCTAATACAGCTCAGCTGGAGCAGATCATCTGACGGGACAGTGTTGTTAGCAAACAGCATTAGCAGCGTCTTGACTACCTGGCCTACCAGAACTGACGCTGACGCTCAATTTTTGGGATAGATCATTTGGCGGTTATTCTGAGTTCAAAAGAGCGCGATCACCGTTGATGGACAATTCGCTTCTGACACTTTGAATCTGAGCGTACAATGCAATCAAAAAATCTGTTTGCGGAAATTAATCGTAATTCCAGTCACTGTTTCACTGAGGCGAATTCATGATGAACTGTTGATCTGAATCTTACAAAGGAGTCGATTCTCCTCGATGGAATCGATTACAACCAGGGATGTAGTGGAGGCTAAACGCACGTAAACGCCGTTTACGCACCTCCCAAAATTTGGAAATAGCGTTTGCCCACCTCCAAAGTGCGTTTATCCACCTCTAAATTTCACGTTATTTGAGCGGACTTTGCTTTTCCAGTGCGTGATCGCCGATCGGCACATGATTCGAGCATTTGGGCCGTTAACTACAGAGCAGAACGCGCAGCGCGCAAACACGGAGCAGAGAGCGCAGCGCGCCGAGTTGAGTAAAGTTGGCAGAAAATTCACAGATTCGAACTTCCCGGGTCAATGACTCGTGAGCTAAATGTTGTTACTACACAAATAACACCTCTTTTTAATCGTAGTATGTAGACAAGCAGCTACAACCTATTTTTTCTCAAAACGAGCTTTCCCTCACAGTGGACAAAATACATTGATCTCTATGCTCAGGCGGCAGAGAGACAGATCCGAAGGGACCGTCTGCAAAGTGCAAAACCCGAAAACAGTCAATAACTTCACTGTCACACACTATAGTGTCATCAAAATAAGTACACACATCACTGCTGTCCTGATGGTTATACTACAACACTTATTTTGTATAAATATCTTTTTGCATCATTTTTATGATTATTATTTATGAAAAGTATTCAATAACTGCACTGTAATTCACTGTATTGTTGCCAAATTCAGTTTACACATCACTGATGTCCTGATGGTTATACTACAACACTTATTTTGGGAAAAATTTATTTTAAATTGTATATACAATTGTAAATGTATGATTTTTATGAACAATATTCAATAACTTCACTGTAATTCACAGTATTGTTGCCAAATTCAGTTCACACATCACTGCTGTTCTGATGGTTATACTACAACACTTATTTTAAAAAAGTTTTTAATTGTATGTAAAATTGTAAATGTATCTTTTTGATGATTTTTATTATGAAAAATATTCAGTAACTTCACTGTAATTCACTGTATTGTTGCCAAATTCAGTTTACACATCACCGATGTCCTGATGGTTATTCTACAACACCTTGGTAGTACCATCAAATGATAGCCTATAGCGATGTCATCAAGATACACATACACCGGTAGGCAGTGGCCCACCTTACCGGGTGACCACGTCGTGGTCCACCAGAATTTATAGTTTACCCACCTCTTTTTTTTACCACTACACCACTGATTACAACCTGTGGAATCAAATCTTGATTCCTTACGCCTCTGAATCAAGGAATCGATTTCCAGCCCTAATCAGGCGCTGACTGTCAAAATACTAAGTTAAAGAAAAAGTAAAGAAGTTTGTCAGTCAAAGAGCAAGCGCACTATACTAGAGCATTGTTTATTATGTTTCAAAACAGCTATCTCAACTGTCTGTATATCTTCTAAAACGCAGATGTTTAGCCTGCATTTACTGCTCGATCATAATATACCTACTTCATTTTTTTTCGTTTTCCAATCATAAATACTGTTGCAATATTTATTGAAAATAATTTTAAGCATATGAACAAGCACACGATTACAGTTGAAGAAACGAACTAGACTTTTTATTTAGTAGTTTATTTCTATCACTTCCACTAGGAGCTGATTTGTGTATAATAATTATAATAATAATAATTCGTTACATGTATATAGCGCTTTTTCTGAGCCCTCAAAGCGCTTTACATAGAATGGGGGAATCTCCTCAACCACCACCAATGTGCAGCATCCACCTGTATGATGCGACGGCAGCCATATTGCGCCAGAACGCCCACCACACACCAGCTTACTGGTGGAGAGGAGACAGTGATGAAGCCAATCAGTATATGGGGATGATTAGGAGGCCATGATAGACAGAGGCCAAGGGGCAAATTTTGGCCAGGATGCCGGGGTTACACCCCTACTCTTTTTCGAAGGACATCCTGGGATTTTTAATGACCACAGAGAGTCAGGACCTCGGTTTAACGTCTCATCCGAAGGACGGGTATATTCATATTAAATGTATTTCTCTACAAAACATAATATGACATATTTAGTCTATCAAAAACAAAACTGTTCATTATCCCAAATAAGGGGTTAGTGTGTTACTATAAAGAAATTACTGAACAAATTACTGAAAAAATAAAAAATAATCCTGACTAATAAAATAAAAACTGTCATTAAATGAACATTAAGCAATGAGAAAAAGAAAAAAAAAACAATTTTTTTTTTTTTTTTTTTTTTTACAGTGTAGAAAAACAAATGTAGCCTCTCTATTGACATTATTTGTTTTAAACATTACCTGTTGTAGGATCACTGATGAGGTTTCTAAAAACCAGTGGTGAGTCAGAAGAACTACAGGGCAAAGAGAGACAGGAGCAAGAGAGTGATTTTGAGGAAGACCAACTACAGGGCAAAGAGAGACAGGAGCAAGAGAGTGATTTTGAGGAAGACCAACTACAGGGCAAAGAGAGACAGGAGCAAGAGAGGGATTTTGAGGAAGACCAACTACAGGGCAAAGAGAGACAGGAGCAAGAGAGGGATTTTGCGGAAGACCAACTACAGGGCAAAGAGAGACAGGAGCAAGAGAGTGATTTTGAGGAAGACCAACTACAGGGCAAAGAGAGACAGGAGCAAGAGAGTGATTTTGAGGAAGACCAACTACAGGGCAAAGAGAGTGTAGGGCCAGAGAGGAGCCATGAGGTTGAATGCAATAGTAGTGAAAAACTAGAAGTCATTGAGTCTGGAGGAGACAATGCCAGACCTGGAACATCAACAAAAAGTAAAATAGGAAGCACAGTACCCGAAGCTCAACCTGTTGATCCAGCCTTGTGGCCTGACACAATTGCGCAAAGTTACAGAGCAGAGGCAGTGCGAAGAGGACCATTTCAAGTCAGAGAAAGTTATGTTTTTCCCAAAAATTCAGATGGACGAGCCTTTTCACACAGTTTGTGTTATAGAAAAATGCCTAATGGTGAAAGAGTCAAACGATCATGGTTGTCATATTCAGAAGTGAATGATGCAGTATTTTGCTACAGCTGCAAACTTTTCTCTACCCAAGTAATTAAGCTCATTAAAGGAGGATTAAAAGACTGGAAGAACATCCACACCATCCTGCGCAGTCATGAGAACAGTTCTGAGCATATAAGCACCATGCAGAAGTGGAGAGAATTAGAATTGCGATCTAAAACAGGTCAAACCATAGACCAGAGACAGATGACCCTTTTGGAGGAAGAAAGACAGAGGTGGCGGAATGTTCTCACAAGACTGTTAACAATTATACAGTCTCTTGCTGAGAGGAATCTTGGATTTAGGGGATCCACAGACAAACTCAATGTTTCTGATAATGGTCATTTTTTAAAGGAAGTGGAGCTGTTGGCAAAGTTTGATCCAGTCATGCAGGAGCACTTGGCTAAAATCAAAGATGGAAGTACACACACACACTACTTGGGGAAAGACATACAAAATGAGCTACTGAATCTGATGAGTAGTCAACTGACCAAAGAAATTGTTGCAAAAATCCACACTGCAAAGTACTTTTCTATCATCCTTGATTGTACACCAGACATTAGCCACCTGGAACAGATGTCTATCATTATACGTATTGTGGAACTACAGCCAGAGCCAGAAATAAAATAATATTTTCTGGGATTCTTGGTTGTGGAAGAGACAACTGGCTAGAATCTGTCTTCGGTAATCCTAAACAGGCTGAAGGACCTTCAGATTGACTTCATGGATTGTCGAGGTCAGTCATATGACAATGGGTCGAATATGAAGGGCAAGAAGCAAGGCGTACAAGCCAGGCTGCTTGAAAAGAACCCAAGAGCCCTGTTTGTCCCATGCGGGGCACACACATTAAACCTGGTTCTAGCAGATGCTGCAAGAGCTTCAAAGGATGCCATTGGATTCTTTGGACACCTGCAGAAACTATTCACCTTTTTTTCAGGATCCACTCAGATATGGTCTATTTTGAAAAAATATGTGGACCTCACTCTTAAATCATGGAGTGACACAAGGTGGGAGAGCAGATTGCAAAGTGTTCAGGCTGTGTCACATGCCTGTCCTGTCTTGTGTTGCACATGGGTGTTTTGTTATTTTGGGCCATGTGCTCTTGTCATTGTCTGATCCCTCCCACTTGTTATCTGATTATTGTTTGAGTTCTCCCACCTGTTCCCCCTTGATTAGTTTCCCTTTATTAGTTCCCACTTGTTTGCAGTCTGTGTCGATCGTTGTCTTTGTTTTCCCCTGGTGATGTACCCGAGTTATTCCTGCCTTGTTTTGTTGTAGTTTGGTTTTTGTTTATTGTTTATTAAAATTTCCTTTACCGCACTTGAATCTTCGTTTCACTTTCTGACCAACCGTGACAGAACGATCGACCATGAAGAGGATTCAGCGGAAGGATTCACTCCAGCCTCCTATTTCCTGCCCTCATTTTGAGCACATCGAGAGATTTTGTGTGTTGAGTTCCCTTCGTCAGAAGGGGACTGACATCCGAGAGTTTTCATTGAGGTTCTGCGCTGCTGTAGAGGGACTGGGGCTTGGGGTTATGGCTATGAAGGATTTGTTTAATTACGCCCTTGATGAACCCATCGACTTTATGGTCATGAGAGCCCTGAGACATCTGACGTTTGAGGAATTAGTTAATTCCTTGGAGCGTCACTGTAAACCCCCTGCTAAGAAGGTTCCAGTGCCGGTGATCCCAGTTCCGGTGGTCCCAGTTCCGGTGGTCCCGAGTCCAGTGGTTCCAGTTCCGGGGGTCCCAGTTTCGATGGTCCCGGATTCGGTGGTCTCGAGTCCGGTGGTCCGGAGGCGGAGGAGGAAGAGGAAGCACGTCACGTCTGTCCAGTCAGAGACTGTTCACGTCACGTCTGCCCAGTCAGAGACTGTTCACGTCACGCCTGCCCAGCCAGAGACGGTTCACGTCACGTCTGCTCAGCCAGAGACTGTTCACGTCACGTCTGCCCAGCCAGAGCCAGTGTCTGTTCCTGAGCCGGAGCCAGAGCCAGTGTCTGTTCCTGAGCCGGAGCCAGAGCCAGTGTCTGTTCCTGAGCCGGAGCCAGAGCCAGTGTCTGTTCCTGAGCCGGAGCCGGAGCCAGTGTCTGTCCCTGAGCCGGAGCCAGAGCCAGTGTCTGTCCCTGAGCCGGAGCCAGAGCCAGTGTCTGTCCCTGAGCCGGAGCCAGAGCCAGAGCCAGTGTCTGTTCCTGAGCCGGAGCCAGAGCCAGAGCCAGTGTCTGTTCCTGAGCCGGAGCCAGAGCCAGTGTCTGTTCCTGAGCCGGAGCCAGAGCCAGTGTCTGTTCCTGAGCCGGAGCCGGAGCCAGTGTCTGTTCCTGAGCCGGAGCCAGTGTTTGTTCCTGAGCCGCAGCCAGTGTCTGTTCCTGAGCCGGAGCCAGTGTCTGTTCCAGTTCCTGAGCCGGTGGTGCCAGTTCCAGAGCCGGAGCCGTTGGTGTCAGTTCCAGAGCCGGAGCCGTTGGTGCCAGTTCCAGAGCCGGAGCCATTGGTGCCAGTTCCAGTGCCTGAACCGTTGGTGCCTGTTCCGGTGCCTGAGTCGTTGGTGCCAGTTCCGGTGCCTGAGTCGTTGGTGCCAGTTCCGGTGCCTGAGCCGTTGGTGCCAGTTCCAGTGCCTGAGCCGTTGGTGCCAGTTCCAGAGCCGGAGCCGTTGGTGCCAGTTCCAGTGCCTGAACCGTTGGTGCCTGTTCCTGAGCCGGAGCCGTTGGTGCCAGTTCCAGTGCCTGAGCCATTGGTGCCAGTTCCAGTGCCTGAGCCGTTGGTGCCAGTTCCAGTGCCTGAGCCGTTGGTGCCAGTTCCAGTGCCTGAGCCGTTGGTGCCAGTTCCAGTGCCTGAGCCGTTGGTGCCAGTTACACCGCCCGAGGGGTCGTCGCAGCCCGTGCAGCCCGAGGGGTCGTCGCCGCTCTGGCCGCCCGAGGGGTCGTCGCCGCCCTGGCCGCCCGAGGGGTCGTCTCCGCCCTGGCCGCCCGAGGGGTCGTCTCCGCCCAGGCCGCCCGAGGGGTCGTCTCCGCCCTGGCCGCCCGAGGGGTCGTCTCCGCCCTGGCCGCCCGAGGGGTCGTCTCCTCTCTCCAGGCCACCCGATGATCTGTCGTCTCCGCCCTGGTCGGCCGTTGGACTGTCGTCTCCGCCCTGGCCGCCCGTTGGACTGTCTTTGCCCTGGTCTGTCCCTCCCGTCCCGCCCTGGTCTGTCACTCCCGCCCCGCCCTGGTCTGTCCTTCCCGTCCCCCACCCTGGTCTGATGGAGCGTCTGGTAGCCGCTCCGTAGGGAGGGGGTAATGTCACATGCCTGTCCTGTCTTGTGTTGCACATGGGTGTTTTGTTATTTTGGGCCATGTGCTCTTGTCATTGTCTGATCCCTCCCACTTGTTATCTGATTATTGTTTGAGTTCTCCCACCTGTTCCCCCTTGATTAGTTTCCCTTTATTAGTTCCCACTTGTTTGCAGTCTGTGTCGATCGTTGTCTTTGTTTTCCCCTGGTGATGTACCCGAGTTATTCCTGCCTTGTTTTGTTGTAGTTTGGTTTTTGTTTATTGTTTATTAAAATTTCCTTTACCGCACTTGAATCTTCGTTTCACTTTCTGACCAACCGTGACAGGCTGTCAGGTTCCAGGTTGCCCAAATCAGGGAAGCGCTTGTAGAAGTACGGCAGAGTTTGTCTGACCCTGTCTCTAAAGTGGAGGCCCAAGCTCTTGCTGAAGAATTGGGGTCTTATCGCTTTTTGATTTGTTCTGTTGTGTGGTGTGACATTCTGACACTTGTCACCCAGGTCAATAAGCTTTTCCAATAATCTTCTATGCAACTGGACGTTGCTTCAAACTTGATTACATCCACCAAAGCAGCACTCTCACAGTATAGGGCATCTGGCTTTGCTGCAGCACAAGCAACTGCAAAGGATCTATGTGAAGAAATGAATCTAGAGGCAGTTCTCAAACAGAAGAGACTGCGTAACACCAGGAAGCAGTTCTCTTACGAGGCTGCTGATGAGCCTCTGACCGACGCACTGCGAAACCTGGAAGTGACTTTTTTTAACATAGTTGTGGATGTAGCACTTCATTCTCTTGAGGAGAGATTTCAGACCATGGAAAATGTTAGGGACACTTTTGGTATCCTTTTGAATTTCAATGATGTTGCAACCATGTCAAGAGTTACAGTGAAGAAACACTGTGAAGACATTGAGAAGGCACTCAGCAAGGAAGGACATGCAGATATCTCTGGAATTGAAATGGCTGAAGAGATACTCAACCTTCCACCATTACCATCAAAAAGCACAGCCCTGGAGCTTCTGAAATTCCTTCACCAGAAGCAACTGCAGGAGATATTTCCAAACCTCTGGATTGCTCTCAGAATTGCAGTTACCCTGCCAGTAACCGTAGCAGCTGCCGAGAGAAGCTTCTCAAAACTGAAGCTTGTAAAAAATTACCTGCGCTCCACAATGACTCAGGAACGGCTTAGTGGACTTGCTTTAATCAGCATTAACAGAGAACTCGCACAGCAGATTTCTTATGAAGTAGTTATTGATGAGTTTGCTTAAAAAAAAAGCAGAAGAGTGCCTCTGTAGGTGGCCATGGAATGAGAATAATAAGTGCTGGTCCAGATTACTTTTCAGATTTTTTTGTTTGTTTTTTTTGGTGTGTTTAACTTAAAGTTATTAATATGCATATTTAAGTAAAAATATAAAAATACTTATAACAGGTTTTGTATAAATAAAATGGTTAGGAATCATATTTGTTTCAAGTGCTTTTTATTTAATGATGTTTTATTAACAAAGTTTGGGAGGAGCATGTTCAGATAATTAAACCTTATTAAATGCGAGTGGAGCACATTCAGTTAATCAACCCAATCAACGAGATAAGAGGTATATACTGCAGACTTACCTCTGCTCACTGACAGTTTATCAGTATCCCTCCACCACCTCATCTCCCTCACTTTGATTTGAATAATCTCTTATTGGATGTAAACAACACAATCCAAAATACAATGCAATCTAGTTCTAGATTATTTCTATCACAAACAGGGGTTAATACTCTTGGTTCAGGCCAAAATTTAGAGCCCGGAGCCCTCCCCCGGAGAGCTCGCCAAATACGCATAATCTTTACTCTATTTAATTTGATGTGTAAGTGTAAACTCGTGAATTCTAAAAGGTGGAGGGGAGGAGGGTGTGGCAGGGGGGCCTCCAACATACATTTTGCCTAGGGCCTCCAAATGTCTAGAACCGGCCCTGGACGCAGCATATGGCTTTACACGATGATGATCGCTCTGATTGGTTTTAGGTATTTGAGCGACGTCCGTTGGTGATGCCCCTTTGGAAATTATTTGTCTATGGAGCTTTGCCAGACCATAACTCAGTTACTACTGAGAATGGTCTGGTTTTAACCAGGCTACCTGTGAACTGCTTTAAACCTTTATGCAAATCCTGACCTGGCAGAAGCTGTATCCTGTACAACACAGACATTTGCTTTTTCTTGTTCCATAATGCTTTAAGAGAACCAAAAATTACCACTTTATAATTCAGGAAAACCAAGGAGGAGATTGGTTGCAACTGGGAAAGGGATTTGTCATTCCACTTCACATATGGCAATAATCTAGACTGAAGGCTGACTGCAATGCATATGTGTTAAATTAAAACTAGCAATAATACTCGCCTCTAAACTTGGAGTAATGGTAATGGAGGGATCGAAGGCTCGCAATATACGTTTGTAGAGTTCTAGCTGCAAACTTACAACCGGTGTGACCAGTGCTCTAGCTGTATCTCTTCAGGCTCCGCACTGACAGCTGCATTTAGAGGGTCTGTGAAGAGGTCTATGCTTTCTAGTATGCATTAACAAGGAGGCATTAATCACTCTTGAGGTTTTTTGAAGAGCTGCATGGGACAACACTGTATTCAGCTTGTTTACATCAGGAACACACTTACTCGTGTGTAACTTGTGCATTCAGTACTCCTTGAGTCCCCCTGGTGGGCTGGATAGAACAACACAACTTTTACAATACCCTGACATATGCAAGGCTGGATGATGTGAAAGACCTGGAAGTAAATTCTGAACTGCTCTTGTAGACTTTCAATTTCTTTTCTGTACTTGGCGAATCACATCTTGCATTTGGGAGCATCTTTGCACATCTCCTCGCAGGCAGAGAAGTGTGTCAAAAATCCGCTGTGAAAAAGGTTTAGTTTACGTTGGAAAGCGTTCATATGCGCATAGAGGTCTGAAACAGTCCGAGACCGACCTTGTAACTGTGTGTTCAGATAATTCAGATGTGCAGTCATATAATCTGTGAGGAAGGCCATGTAACAAATAAATTCTGGATCCCATAGTTTGCTGCTGTAAGCGCTTGTTTAAATGTGGAAATCAACTGATCAGACAGTATTTGCAACTGTTGTCTCATCTCTTACTGAATTGAACTCAACGCCCTTGGATGATGATATCTCACAGCTAAATAATGCGCTGGCTATTAACCTGGATTTATTTGCTCCTCGCAAGGTCCGTGAAATCAAGTTATACTCGCTCTGCTCCTTGCTATAACAACCTTCCTCTCCTTTAGTTCTAATGCGAGTGCGGCAAGTTTTTCGGGTGCCCTGTTTTCAGAATTTTGTGCAACCTGATTTTGCCTCACTTGTTACAGTTCAGATATGAAAAGGGGGGAGGGGGGGGTCTGAGAGGTGGCGCCCTGACAAATCTCGTAAGAATCACGATTTGCTTTACGGCACGACGTCTCATACATCAACAACATATGAAGCAGCCTCTATGGAAGACACTAGAACGCATTTCAGACGTGAATCATGGCAGAGTCGACGAAGAAAACGAAGAAAGCGCGGTCAGAAAAGTCAAGGAAAAGAAGACGACGGCTCTGCATGAGTGGTATTTACATCAGTAACGTTAAATACAGTTACTCCACAGCGACTCTAGGGGTCGCTGTTTGAGAAAAACGGAAACTGCTTAGTGTGCTTTTAAATAACTAGTCGACCTATGTCAAATCTTCCTTTCCTGGCTAAAATGTTACAATGAGTTGTAGCTTCACAGTTGCATAACCATCTTTCTGTTATTAATCTTTTTGAGCAACTTCAATCTGGTTTTTGAACGTTTTTATGACTCACAAATGTTATGACTTTTATGACATGACTTTTATAGGCGCCTGTTTGGTTGGTTCTGTGGTTCTAATGGTTCTGTATTTGAGTTTAAGAAGAAATTAAGGAATCTAGGAGTTATCTTTGATTCCCCATTAACATTTGACCCTCGTGTACAAAACGTTGTTATGACTTCTTTTTTAAAATTGCGCCCCATGCTATTCTTTTCAGCTGCAGAAAAGCGAATTGCTTGGAATTTTTAAAACGCATTTAAAAACTGTTTGTTAGGTTTGGTTAGGAAAGTTAGGTTATTGTTGATTGTGGTAATCATTACTGGTTTCTTGTTTATTTAATCCACCTATGCTTTTTTGTTTGATTTATTTTGTATTTTGTTTATTACTTTACTTGTATTGTCTTATACTGTAAGCTCCTTTAAAGGCACTATAGAAAACAAAAGTTATTGTTATTATCGGCCGTGTTTTCTCTGGCTGGCTGCAGTATCGCTCCGAGCGGGAGACTGAAAACCCGAAGTAGAGCTCGAGTGGTCTGTGTTTCGGTTAGTCACTCACAACTTGTTTCTGTTTGAACTGTTTTCATCGTCGTAGAAGGAATAAGTTGAAACGTAAGTTGCTGTATATTAAGGACTTTTTTTAATTGAAATGTTGTTGTTCCGAACAACAGCAATATTGCGAGTGTTATTTTGTGCAGTAATCTTTATATTAATAATCTTATGTAGATTGATGTATTTTTTTCTTTCTAGCAATATCTAAGTGTAATGGTCTTTAATATTTCTTATGCTGTTATTCTAATTTATTGAATGACAGAAAAGTGTGGAGTTTTACTCTAGAGCCTTATTTTATTCGGCCTTTTATTGGAAACATGAACAATACCGATACTCACGGTCAAAAACATTAATAATCTAAATGAAGTAAGCTTCACACATGATAAAAAAGCATAAAGAGAAACACACAGCCTAGTGATTACACAGTTTTACATACATCATTAACCATTTACTTTCATTATCACACATCCATCTATAAAACGATCCCTTAATTACTTCAGTCACACATCATCATGGCACTCCTGTCAATCATTCAGGGCTCCTCCCACAAATAGATGAATAAAGGCTGTAATATTTACTGTGTCCAAACCACTATATCCTCTTGTTAGTCTGAATAAGAAAGAAAGAAAGTAAAAACTTTAATACTGAAATATTTAAATAAAAGCATCAACAACATGTGTCAAGAGGAAAGGCTAATAGATTGGGTTTTGTCTCTATCTAGTGGGTATTCTTACTTGCTCGAAGATTTTCATACAGAGGCGAGTCCAGTTCGGGTTTACAATCATCAAGTTGAGCAGCCTTTATGAATGAAGACAAAGTAAAAACAGGAGTGTGTTATTTAAATTCCCCATATTCTTAGTCAATATAGATATGTTCACACTGACATTGAGCGTTTAATTTCTTTTGACTAAAGGTGAAGAGAGTTTAGTCTTCTGTAGGAAACACTTACCGTTACATTCTCATACACAGGATCACTCAATTCAACATCATAAGCGTTGTGTCTGTCATGATCGGGTCTGGAATGATTCATCTTTGCCATTAAAGGAAAAAACAGAATAAAGAGAAAATAAATAATGTCTATAAACAGCTCACTAGAAAAAGTCACTAATTCAGACATTCACTTTTAGTTACAAATGAATTTAGTAAACTACTGAAAACCAAATTATTTTTTCTCACCTGAGATTCCTGTGTGTCATTTCTCTGTTTCAAACACCTGGTTCCCCTTTAAAGACAATGATTTGAAACAATTACACCCAATTAGAACCTATTTGATGATTAATACACAGATATGATTTGAACTAATGATATTTCTCTAGGACGTGGCACTGCCGTTTTGAATGTGATGAAATCTGGTCTATCTTCAGGATTTACTGCAGTAATGAGCTTCAGATTTCATTATTCAATAACTAACTGAGTAGCTGTCATTCATTCACACACACACGAGAGAGTACCACAGACACACATCTTACCAAATCACTAACATCGTAATGATCACTGCAGCTCCACAAACCCCTCCAATGGATATGTATAATATCACCGGACGTCCTGCAACTGAGAAAAAAAGAGTGAAATGTCTGAACAGAATAGATTAATTTTAATCACTTTAGAAAGATTAATGTAAGTATATGAGCCTTCACCTGTCACTGAATCTCCCTCCACTATTACACCAGATCCATTTATCAACACTGAGACGTTCCTGGGTTGGTCTAATAACAATCACCAAATTATTTAAGACCTCTGACACATTTTTAAAATGACTAATATGAACCAAAACCAAAACTTATGTTTTATTATAAACTCACACATGACGTTTAAAGACACATTATCAGAGTATTTCTCTCCATGTTCATTGATGGACTTGCACTTGTATTCTCCACTGTCATCAGAGCTGATCTTTGAGATGCTGAAGATTCTTCCAGATCCTACAATCGTTCCTCCTTTAATCCAGCTGATTTCTGCAGGAGGGTTTGAGTCACTGATGCAGTTCAGAGTCACTGAATCTCCCTCCACTATTACACCAGATGGACTGATGGACACTGAGACAATCTTTGGAGGGTCTAAAAAGTACAAAAATGAAAACCTTAAATCATCTAATTCAAACACAATCTCCTAATCTTAAAAAGAACTAATGAATCTGTACTCACACATGACATTGAGCTGAACAGCAGGAGAGATGTGAGTGTGTCCGTCTACAGCACAGCTATATCTGCCTGAATCCTCTCTTCTGACTGACTGCAGCAGGAGTTCATTGTTTCTGTCTCTTCTCTCAGTTAATGGCTGTGAGTTTCTGTACCAGATGAATGTTGCTCTGTCAGTCAGAGCGCAGCTGCTTTTACATCTCAGATTGACTGAATCTCCCTCTGTCACTCTCTCAGGAGACTCCACCTGAAGATCTGAACACAACACACACATTATATCTAGTGCTGCTGTCATACACTGATTATTATTCAACATAATGCACAGAAGAAGAGATAAACCTCACCAAAGTCACCTGTGACAGTAAGAGTCACTCCTGCAGCACCAGTCCAGCTTCCACCAGGTTTATCAGTGATGAATCTGAAATAGTACATGTGTTCATCCTTCAGTGTCACATGACTCAGTCTGACGGTGCAGTTCTGCTGTTTATCTCCCAGATACTGAAGCCTCTGACTGTATTCAGGGTCCTCAGACAGATCTGGAGGATCTACACTATTTTTATTAGTCCAGAACACTTTATCGATCTGATATCCAGTAGGGTATGTATAAGTGCATCTCATTATCACTGTTGAGTCCTTTAGTGCACAGATGTGTGAAGGACTGTAACTCACACTCCAATCATCACTAGAAACCCCTGAAACACAGAATTCATCTCGAACAATTTAGCAGCAGCTTGTGCATATAACATTGCAGTATCAAATTTATCTTGAGTGTTTCTGAAGTGTTGCATTGACTAACCATGAATCATGAGAAGAACGATCAGAGGAAGAGGAGGAGCCATTCTGAGTGATGTCATTATCAACACCTACAACAAATGTACAGTGGCTTATTTTTCAACTTTAAGGGCCAGTTACATAAATATAGCCATTATGATAAGACAGTGTCTTAAGATCTAGTATGATAGATCAGATCAGTCAGTCTTACTTTTCGGTATCAGATTAGTCCAATGTACGTTTTTATGTAACTGACGTAAAGTTATGAACAGTTTTAAAGAAAAAAATGTGATGACTAACTTGTAAGACTAGTCCTGGCGGTTTATGCAAGTCTTGTCGTTTCTGTCTCATTGTTACACATTACGTTTTTCATATTCTCATTGCATTAGATGTTTCATCAAATATATTATACTGTATATATGTCTGTGGCGAGGGGGTGTGTGGTTCAGTGAAGTCTGCAGCGGGATAGAGAGACAGGAGACGAGCGGTGAGTAAGCAGGTCAAGTGCAAAACTACAAACACCTGTGTCTTGTTGCAGTAATTGGAATGGAGAAATGGATAAAAGCCACTGGGAAACTGGGAGATTCTGAGAGAGAGTGGACTGAGGAGTCGCGCATTCGCACGGGACAAGTGAAGCCTGTGATTTTACTCGAATTTACTGACTTATCTCCCGTATATGATGTCAATAGGCTATTGCTTGGAAATGTATTGTTGTTATTATAGGTCTAGCTGTAGGATATATCATAAACAGAAGAATGTTCCTTACCACATGCTGCTATACATGTCATCCATCTCCATCTAATCATTCTTTTTGTTTTTGCTCTTCTGATGGTTTTCAGCTTTCTCTTTCTGCAAATTGTATAGTTGTATCGTATCATGGTGTATAGCGATATGACCCAGCACCCAAAATACTATCAAAACACTCCAACTCCATTCTTCACGAAAGATGGATAAAAAAGCGCACAGGAAACAAAAACCTTGAAAAAATTATAAACGACCCGCCAAATCACAGAGATGCCGATTCGCACGGGATTAAGATCTCAGACAACCTCTGCAATTATTACAAATGACTAGAGGTCACCAGGTAATACTAATCCTGTGCGAATAGGGCATTATTGTGTTAATTGTCACGGAGAAAAGCCACTGGGAAACTGGGAGATTCTGAGAGAGAGTGGGCTGTTCCAGAGCAGACTTTATGCTACTTTGATCTACTGAGAAATGTCTGTAAGCTCAGAGAATATGTGTTTGTTTTTGGTTTATTTTAAACTAATAATAGCACTAGCCTCAGCCTATTCTTGGAACTACAGATGAAGACACTAGCTCAACATAAACCCCCTGTATCTTGACTATAGCTGTTGACTATTTGAGATTGAACAGAGAACTAAAAGAGAAATACGCTCTAGTTCTTAGCTTAAAGTCAAACAGAAATCAATTAAATACTTTTATTTATGCAAGAAAATGACAGCAACCATCATTTTTGCACTGCTTGAGTATGGAACTGTCTAACACACTGGCTGTCTTCTTCCTTCCTTATCAACAAACTTTGCTACTTATTTGGGCAAGGCAAGAGAGACGGTGAGTAAGTAAGTGCATAATGATAAACATCTGTGTCTTGTTGCAGTAATTGGCATGGAGAGACCGGATAAAAGCCACTGGGAAACTGGGAGATTCTGAGAGAGAGTGGGCTGAGCACTCGTGCGCTGTGTCTGTTCCAGAGCAGACTTTATGATTCTTTGATCTACTGAGAAATGTATGGAAGCGCAGAGAATATGTGTTTGTTGTTGGTTTATTTTAAACTAATAATAGCACTAGCCTCAGCCTATTCTTGGACCTACAGATGAAGACACAAGCTCAACATAAACCCCCTGTATCTTGACTATAGCTGAGCAACAGTCGTTTTTGCACTGCTTGAGTACGGAACTGTCCAACGTCTGTCCCTGCCACCTTTTGATTGACAGCAGCTTTCATTATACTATATAGTCAGCCTGTATTATACAGTTATCTGTTGTTAAAAGATCAAAGTTGATTTTTATCAAGGTGTTTGTCACCAACATACAAAAAACTGCTAGAGAAAAAATATTTGTGCAATTAGACTTTTGATTTTAAACCATATAGTTACTGAGACACAGCCCTGTGACAACTAGCCCCAACCAATCTCCCATAAATCCCCCACACTTAAGATATTTAACAGAACAGTTGTAAAATCATGCTCTTACCCGTTTCACCAACACCAGTGACCAGTGACAGCACTACAAATGATCAGGATGAAACCAGTATAGGCGTTTTTACACTCTGAATGACACGTGATCAACACATTATACTTTCACATGAGCTTATGACACCTCAACTAGTGCAGATCGAGCAGAGGAGAGTTTTAACAGACAACATTAGACTAAAGGCATACACATTAAACTGAGAGAAACTTTACGTCAGTCAATAAAGATGCTCATGTAATAATGTTTTCAAACTTGGGAATATCTATTTTCAATAAGTTGCATATAGATAGTAATGACAAGGAACATGTTCTTAAGAAACAGAGAAAATAATTGCTTTAATAACTGTACTTTAAAGGTATAGCGGAGGATGTTTTACTTCCTGGTGGGTAACCTATACTATTGGTCCTCCTAATTGTCAATCATTCTGGTGAATCAATCAAACTTTTCAAAAAGTGGAGAGGGCGGGTCTTATCTAAAATTTGGAAAGATCCTCCACTATACCTTTAATTTGCATATGCAGACCAACTATCCTAGCTTGTAAAACACTGGAAGGTATTGCAGTAGCAGTGACGTCAAAACAAACTGTGCACTTGATAAACCTCCAATTTACTGATTAAAAGCAAACGGGAAGTTAAATAAAAAACTTTAAACACGCTGATGAAGAAGAATTGATTCATCTGAATGTTTTTATCATGATAACTATTACGTTTTTTAATGTGTCAGTTGCCTTGTCCTTCTTGAATGCATCACATGTCTCTAAACATGGTTAAACACTGTTTCCTCTTTTGTAGGTGAGAAAACCAAATGCATGAACTTTTGACATCAGCATCACAGTGTTGATCACGTGACTTTCATTAAGCGATGGAGAGACGCTGAGGGACGTCACACCGAAGAGGAAGAGGAAGAGGAAATCAGTCCTGTCAGAGTAACGCTTGAGGCCTTTTCACATACCAAATATTTCAGCTCTAGTAATAGAAGTTCTGGCTTCTAATTAAAATATCCAAATTGGAATTTTCTGGACAAACCTGAAATAAACACTTTTTTTGAGCATCAGAAAAAACATTTATGGATCTTTATGGATCATGTAAATTTGAAATATGTTATTAAAATGTGACTTTGGCCAACAGTTTTTCAGGATATTTCGCCCTTCAAGCATATAGGAGTTGGTCTTGCATGAGCGAAAAAGGGTTCCTGCCTGAAAGGGTTGCAAATAAACTAACTTTCCTTAAAAGGGACTTTGATTATGTTGTATCACCAAAAGGTGAAGGTCCAGTAACTAAAGTCGGCACTTAAAGAGAATTTAAGACTAACTTCACCTCCATATTGTGAAGCATTTTGTGAAGTGGATTATCAAACAAGTAAAAAAAATGAGTGGGACTTGTTGATTGGATTGTGAAAAGTCGGCATTGCAAGGATCCATGGGTACTAGTATTGACACTAGTAATTTATTGAATAAAGATGAATTCCAAATGTTAAATATTTAAAGTGAATTTAATATTTAAACAGTTGTATTTCTACACAGAGCTTAAAAATGTTTAAGTGACACAAAAAAATTAAAAAAACTAATCAACAATTAGCTTTGCCTATAAGTAAGTATAATCAAACAAGTCACAACTGTTGTGTTCATAGTTAACCACAAGGTGGCAGTGGAATGCTGAAGTGTTGAAGTGCTGCTTGGGGAGTAGAATGAGAGGTGAGATGTTCTAGAAGACAAGTTTGACAGGTGTTAAAATAAAAGAGCATCGAAGGAATTACTCCGGTCTTGTGTTTAATACTTCAATACACAACAAATTGTCGACGATGATTTCCGTGCCTACGCCTGCATCTTTTCTGCCATGCAGTGGAGAGCCTGCGATTCCTTTTGCTACCTGGCGAAAAATGTTCGAAAATGACTTGCTTGCTATAAATGCTACTGGAGACTCATGGCCGGAGGCCAGGAAACGTGCTATTCTACTACACAGTTTGGGGACTGAAGGCCAGAGGCTGTTTTACACGTTTCCTAATACTGGAACTACATTTGCAGAGGCAATGACAGCGTTGGAGAATCATTTTGTTCCAAAGGTGAATGTTGTGGTCGCTGGACATCGCTTCCGCCAGCGTTCTCAACGTGCTGATGAGACCATTTCACAGTTTCTGTCTGCTTTGCGGGAATTATCTTCATCATGTGCTTATGGTGACATGGAAAGTGAAATGCTGCGCGATCAGCTGGTCGAACGATCGTATGCCCCAGCAGTGCGAGACAGACTCCTGCTGGAGCCATCACTGACACTTGACACCGCTATTGTTATTGCATGTCAGGTGGAACAAGCACTGTGACAGCACTATAAATGATCAGGATGAAACCAGTATAGGCGTATTTACACTCTGAATGACACGTGATTAACACTTATGACACCTCAACTAGTGCAGATCGAGCAGAGGAAGAGTTTTAACAGACAACATTAGACTAAAGGCATACACATTAAACTGAGAGAAACTTTACGTCAGTCAATAAAGATGCTCATGTAATAATGTTTTCAAACTTGGGAATATCTGTTTTCAATAAGTTGCAAATAGATTGTAATGACAAGGAACATGTTCTTAAGAAACAGAGAAAATAATTGCTTTAATAACTGTACTTTAATTTGCATATGCAGACCAACTAATCCTAGCTTGTAAAACACTGGAAGGTATTGCAGTAGCAGTGACGTCAAAACAAACTGTGCACTTGATAAACCTCCAATTTACTGATTAAAAGCAAACGGGAAGTTAAATAAAGAACTTTAAAGACGCTGATGAAGAAGAATTGATTCATCTGAATGTTTTTATCATGATAACTATTACGTTTTTTAATGTGTCAGTTGCCTTGTCCTTCTTGAATGCATCACATGTCTCTAAACATGGTTATACACTGTTTCCTCTTTTGTAGGTGAGAAAACCAAATGCATGAACTTTTGACATCAGCATCACAGTGTTGATCATGTGACTTTCATTGAGCGATGGAGAGACGCTGAGGGACGTCACACCGAAGAGGAAGAGGAAATCAGTCCTGTCAGAGTAACGCTTGAGGCCTTTTCACATACCAAATATTTCAGCTCTGGTAATGGAAGTCCTGCCTTCTAAATAAAATATCCAAATTGGAATTTTCTGGACAAACCTGAAATAAACACTTTTTTTGAGCATCAGAAAAAAACATTTATGGATCTTTATGGATCATGTAAATTTGAAATATGTTATTAAAATGTGACTTTGGCCAACATTTTTTCAGGATATTTCGCCCCTTCAAGCATATAGGAGTTGGTCTTGCATGAGCGAAAAAGGGTTCCTGCCTGAAAGGGTTGCAAATAAACTAACTTTCCCTAAAAGGGACTTTGATTATGTTGTATCACCAAAAGGTGAAGGTCCAGTAACTAAAGTCGGCACTTAAAGAGAATTTAAGACTAACTTCACCTCCATATTGTGAAGCATTTTGTGAAGTGGATTATCAAACAAGTAAAAAAAAATGAGTGGGACTTGTTGATTGGATTGTGGAAAGTCGGCACTGCAAGGATCCATGGGTACTAGTATTGACACTAGTAATTTATTGAATAAAGATGAATTCCAAATGTTAAATATTTAAAGTGAATTTAATATTTAAACAGTTGTATTTCTACACAGCTTAAAAATGTTTAAGTGACACAAATAATAAAAAAAAACCAATAAACAATTAGCTTTACCTATAAGCAAGTATAATCAAACAAGTCACAACTGTTGTGTTCATAGTTAACCACAAGGTGGCAGTGGAATGCTGAAGTGTTGAAGTGCTGTTTGGGGAGTAGAATGAGAGGTGAGATGTTCTAGAAGACAAGTTTGACAGGTGTTAAAATAAAAGAGCATCGAAGGAATTACTTCGGTCTTGCGTTTAATACTTCAATACACAACAAATTGTCGACGATGATTTCCGTGCCTACGCCTGCATCTTTTCTGCCATGCAGTGGAGAGCCTGCGATTCCTTTTGCTACCTGTCGAAAAATGTTCGAAAATGACTTGCTTGCTATAAATGCTACTGGAGACTCATGGCCGGAGGCCAGGAAACGTGCTATTCTACTACACAGTTTGGGGACTGAAGGCCAGAGGCTGTTTTACACGTTTCCTAATACTGGAACTACATTTGTAGAGGCAATGACAGCGTTGGAGAATCATTTTGTTCCAAAGGTTAATGTTGTGGTCGCTGGACATCGCTTCCGCCAGCGTTCTCAACGTGCTGATGAGACCATTTCACAGTTTCTGTCTGCTTTGAGGGAATTATCTTCATCATGTGCTTATGGTGACATGGAAAGTGAAATGCTGCGCGATCAGCTGGTCGAACGATCGTATGCCCCAGCAGTGCGAGACAGACTCCTGCTGGAACCATCACTGACACTTGACACCGCTATTGTTATTGCATGTCAGGTGGAACAAGCACTGTGACAGCACTATATGATCAGGATGAAACTAGGGCTGTCAAAATTGCTCAAAAATGACGTTCGAATATTCCCTCTAAAAAACACACGAATATTCGAACTATTCGAACATCTGGTTGCGCATTTTTTCAATGACGCGCATTACGTCAATAACAGGACAAATTAATACAAAGAGACATACATAACTTGTATAGGTAGTTAATTTAAGTTTAAACATATTTGACAATGTATTACCAACACAAAACCAAGTAAATAAACTAATGGCCAAGACCGCAGACCTCAGTCTCGCTCACTCGCAGGCACTCTCTCTCTCTCTCTCTCTCTCTCTCTCTCTCTCGCGCCCTCGCGCTCACGCTCTCTCTGCTCATAATAACGGTTTAAATGAACAACAATAAGCACATGTTGTGTGCTGATCAAGAGTTTTGTGCAAGCAATTTAAGGTCGCGACTCTTGCCCCAAATATAGCAGGCTTCATTCAGTGATTGAAACAAATGTATTAACATTAATTGAAGTTTTACAGTATAGAACCGACATTGAACGCTCCGAGCGAGCTGTGGTAAACATGGAACTTTTCTGTTTAACTTTAAATAAAATGAGGCACACAATTCCGAGAAATGTGACAACAAAGAACTTTTACCCTGAGGTTCATAAAAAATAAAGTGCTATTAAAAAAGAAAAAGGCTACTTACATTATTGGTGCTTGTATTAAAAAAAGGAAAAACTGACTGCAATTTATTCCATTGTCTTTTAGTGCACTGTCAACTTTCAGCAGTGACGCTGTGCTAGACAGTGCGACTCGTGTGACCTGTCCCTCAAGTCTTGTTTATACTCGACGCGTCCGCACGAGCGCGAATCGCCCCCTATCGTTTCAAAGAATAGTACAACGGCGAGCGCGTCGAGTATAAACGCCTCGTCCGTTTGGGGAGGTGCGCGCGCAGTCTGCGGAGACTCGCGCTGCGGAGACAGGCGAAAGTATAAACAAGGCTTCAGGCAGCGCGCGCGCCCACTCGCAAAGCAGACAGCCGCGCCTCTGCTTCCGCGGGCGTGTTTTTCCATATTCGAAATTCACATTCGAATATTAATTTTCACGTTCGAATTTCTGTTTTTTAAAACTATTCGAATATATATTCGAATTTAGAATATTCGTTGACAGCCCTAGATGAAACCAGTATAGGCGTATTTACACTCTGAATGACACGTGATTAACACTTATGACAGCTCAACTAGTGCAGATCGAGCAGAGGAAGAGTTTTAACAGACAACATTAGACTAAAGGCATACACATTAAACTGAGAGAAACTTTACGTCAGTCAATAAAAATGCTCATGTAATAATGTTTTCAAACTTGGGAATATCTGTTTTCAATAAGTTGCAAATAGATTGTAATGACAAGGAACATGTTCTTAAGAAACAGAGAAAATAATTGCTTTAATAACTGTACTTTAATTTGCATATGCAGACCAACTATCCTAGCTTGTAAAACACTGGAAGGTATTGCAGTAGCAGTGACGTCAAAACAAACTGTGCACTTGATAAACCTCCAATTTACTGATTAAAAGCAAACGGGAAGTTAAATAAAGAACTTTAAACACGCTGATGAAGCAGAATTGATTCATCTGAATGTTTTTATCATGATAACTATTACGTTTTTTAATGTGTCAGTTGCCTTGTCCTTCTTGAATGCATCACATGTCTCTAAACATGGTTAAACACTGTTTCCTCTTTTGTAGGTGAGAAAACCAAATGCATGAACTTTTGACATCAGCATCACAGTGTTGATCACGTGACTTTCATTGAGCGATGGAGAGACGCTGAGGGACGTCACACAGAAGAGGAAGAGGAAATCAGTCCTGTCAGAGTAACGCTTGAGGCCTTTTCACATACCAAATATTTCAGCTCTAGTAATAGAAGTCCTGCCTTCTAAATAAAATATCCAAATTGTAATTTTCTGGACAAACCTGAAATAAACACTTTTTTTGAGCATCAGAAAAAACATTTATGGATCTTTATGGATCATGTAAATTTGAAATATGTTATTAAAATGTGACTTTGGCCAACAGTTTTTCAGGATATTTCGCCCTTCAAGCATATAGGAGTTGGTCTTGCATGAGCGAAAAAGGGTTCCTTTTTCAACAGCAGGAGAGATGTGAGTGTGTCCGTCTACAGCACAGCTATATCTGCCTGAATCCTCTCTTCTGACTGACTGCAGCAGGAGTTCATTGTTTCTGTCTCTTCTCTCAGTTAATGGCTGTGAGTTTCTGTACCAGATGAATGTTGCTCTGTCAGTCAGAGCGCAGCTGCTTTTACATCTCAGATTGACTGAATCTCCCTCTGTCACTCTCTCAGGAGACTCCACCTGAAGATCTGAACACAACACACACATTATATCTAGTGCTGCTGTCATACACTGATTATTATTCAACATAATGCACAGAAGAAGAGATAAACCTCATCAAACTCACCTGTGACAGTAAGAGTCACTCCTGGATCGCCAATCCATTTTCCATCAGCTTTATCAGTGATGAATCTGAAATAGTACATGTGTGAATCCTTCAGAGTCACATGACTCAGTCTGATGGTGCAGTTCTGCTGTTTATCTCCCAGATACTGAAGCCTCTGACTGTATTCAGGGTCATTAGACAGATCTAGAAGCTCAACAGCCCTTAGTATTGGGCCTTTTGTCCAGAACACTTCCTTGATCTGATATCCAGTAGGGTATTTATAAGTGCATCTCATTATCACTGTTGAGTCCTTTAGTGCACAGATGTGTGAAGGACTGTAAAGCCCCTTTCACACAGAGATTCCGGAAAATACACGGATAAAGTGACCCGGGATTTGACCCGGGTTCGTTTGATTTTGGTTCATTCACACTGCCAGTGATTTTCCGGAATCAGAGAGTGCGTTCACACACAACCCGTAAATGCCGTAAAGACACGTGACATCGATGTGACTTGTAATCTCAGCAGCATCTTAAGTTTGCTTATGAGCTGCGATCTCTCTCTCGAGAAACCACGCTTGTGCATATTTTTCTCTGATTCGATCATAAAATTGCGCTTTACGTACCGTTTCACAGCTGGCGAACGATCCCGCGCTTCAGCGTCATCACTACGACACGGCATTATTACGGCTTTTGTTCACACAGCGCGCGTTCCAGGACTGAACACGGCAATGTTACTAGGTCCCGACCCGGCATCGATCCCGGCATAAATCCCGGGTCGAGTTTGCGTTCACACAGAAGGCGCTCTGGCAATTTGCCGGCAATTTGCCGGGTTCAAAGCGCTGTGTGAAAGGGGCTTAACTCACACCCCAATCATCACCAGAAACCCCTGAAACACAGAATTCATCTCGAACAATTTAGCATCACGATTACCAGCCACTTCCCAACCTTTTTCACTGAAAAAGTCTGAAATTATTTTCTTTATTCAAATTAACTGCATCTGAAGTACTTGAGGATGTTGAAAAGCAGAAATAGTCTGACTTACCCGAAATCATGAGCAGCAAGATCAGAGGAAGAGGAGGAGCCATTCTGACTGACATGAGCAGGAATCACAATCACAAAGCCACTTATTTTAGCTTCTGTGAAGGTGAATCTTTTCAAATTCGGCAAGAACAAGTTCAGGTTATTGTGAGATAGTTTTCATGACAGAAAAATTAAAACAGTCTTTAAAAACAAGCTTTTTATGTGAAATATAGGCCTGGTTTTACAGACAGGGCTTGATGATGCCAGGATTAGGACTTAGTTCCATTAGGACATTTGAGTAGCTTTAATAAACATTACTGGTGTGAATCTTGAGACAAAACAATGGCACTGACATATTTATCAGTGCAAGTTGCTTTCAGTTATAACAGCTCAAACATGCATTTTAGTCTGGGACCTTGTCTGTGAAACCAGGGGATAACGTTTTTTTCATATTCCCGGGTAAAACATGATTTTTTTTTTATGAAAATGTTATTTAATCAGTATAGTCAACAAATAGAAATACTGATAAATACTGACAGAGTTTCCATCTCAGATATCAGTAACAATCTAAGAAACCTCCAACCTGATATTTTATTGATGCACCATCTTAACATTTTCATTTTTTTTAAAACATACAGTATGAACACATAAAGATAACAAGGAAAAGTCCTATTTTACTTTTAAAATGTAACGTTGCATACTACAAACAGAGAAATTCCCTTACCGTGTTTCAGCGATGAAACGATGCAGTGAATCAGAGGTTTACAACCATAAGATGAGCCTTGAAGACGAACTCTTTATCTTCCTCTTTACATTTTCCCCCCACTTGCTGCTTCAAAACTAGCTTTGATTAAAACTACTCAAATAATACTTTCTGTAACATAAGAAAATACCTCATCATAAAATGGACAGGGCAAATGAAGCAGCATCCTTCAGAGAAAGAGAACTAGCCAAACGGAGAAAGAAAGAGGAAGTGAAAAGAGTCGAGAACATGCAAAGTTATACACATTTTCAAAGCATTTCTTTAAGACGTGTGTGATTTTCACAAGCAGTGGAACTTTTCATTTCTTCACAGACAGGATTGTTCACAGATACCGAGTTCCTGCCGAGTGAACAAATGCTTGGAATTAATTTATTGAGTTTGATCTTTACTAAAACCCTTGACTCTCACTTGCTCTTTTTTGAGTTGACAAGAGGCCTACAAACTGCATTAAACCTTTATGCAAATCAAAAAAGGGATTGGTTGCAAGCAGAGGGGTTACCAGGATGTCATGTCTGGGGGGATTAAGCTATACTACACACAATCTGTTTTAGTGCAGATCTTTTTCTAAGCCAGTAACCCAGAGACATGCACAGGACCCCTATTATAGGGCTATCACATAAAAGTTAGTTAAACCAGGTCAACATTAATAATATGATGATGACATTATTATTATTATTATTATTATTGATAGATTAATATTGTGAATACTCTTAGTAAAACACATTAAGAGTCTAAAGTTATGAGTGACACGCCCATTATTTTTAGGAGTTTCTCTTAAATTCGCCAGTTAGGAGCTATACTGCCGTGCAAAGGCAAAAGACCGTAACTTCGTTTTTGGTCGAAAATGAGTTATTTATATTTTTGGCACATTCAAGACCTCCTTTATCATGTGGATGAGTATCTTGATTCAATTCCGTTGTTTTTTCGAGAAAATAATGAGTTGTCTTAACAGTATCTTCCAAATGTCTGGGTTAAACACTAGAGGTCCTCAGTTTTCACGGTGTCTATGCATTCTCACTACAATTCCCATGATCCTGTCTGTCACTGATTGTTCATTGCCTTACAGCTGTTTCTCGTCACCTTGTTAACACTTGTGTGTATATATACCCTGTCTGTTTCAGTGTTTGTCATGGAGTCCTTGTATATTGTCCCCACACTTCTGTTGTTATTTTGAGCCTGTTTCTAGTGTTTATCTTTTATGTTTTTGGATTGCCTTTTGGATTATGACCTTTGCCTGGACTGGTTGTGAGTACGGATTACCCTTTAATAAAACACTGCTTTTGGATCTCTAATTCCCTGTGTGTGCGTGTCGTGACAGAAGGACTCCGTCATGCAGAGATCCAGTGGTATGGGGTCTCCAAAATCTCCAGCCACTGAGAAGGGGAAGAAACAGCAGAGGGGGAATTCTCAATCTAAAGAGATTCCTCCTCGTATGAACATCTTTGAGTGTTTTGCACTGTGGGCCTGATTGACTGAGGAAGCTGATTTGAAGAAAGCTTCCACACCCCCTTCAGATCATCCCAGAGAGTCGTTCGAGGGAACCCGGCTGGCAAAGTTTTCTGGGACCCGCGGAGGTCATAGGAGAGGAGGTACTAGAGGGGAGTCCAGGTATCACTCTCCACCTCGATCCTTCATGGAACCTGAGATGGTGAGATCCAGCCCAGACTTCCATCCGCCGCCGATCCCATCCAGAGGAGAAGGAGAGGGAGAGCTTCCTGCACTCCTGACGTCCCCGAACAGCCCGCCGTCTCCCTGGAGGTCGTCCCCGAACAGCCCACCGTCTCCCTAGAGGTCGTCCCCGAACAGCCCGCCATCTCCCTGGAGGTCGTCCCCGAACAGCCCGCCGTCTCCCTGGAGGTCGTCCCCGAACAGCCCGCCGTCTCCCTGGAGGTCGTCCCCGAACAGCCCGCTGTCTTCCTGGAGGTTGTCCCAGAACTTCCCATCATCAGTCCTGCCATGGCCAGGAAGGCTGTGTTCCTTTTTTATGTAGTGGCAGTTCTGCAGGCATGGAGGAAGCAGATGAGTTCTGCTGATCCTGAGACTGTTCACGTCACGTCTGCCGATTCTGAGACTGTTCACGTCACGCCTGTTGACCCAGAGACTGTTCATGTCACGTCTGCCGATTCGGAGACGGTTAAAGTCACGTCTGCAGATCCAGAGACTGTTCATGTCAATTGACCCAGAAACGGTTCACGTCACGTCTGTTGACCCAGAGACTGTTCAGTCCATGTCTGCCGATTCAGAGACTGTGGTCACGTCTGTCGATCCAGAGAATGCTCAGGTCACGGTTGTTGATCTTGAGACTGTTCATGTTTCTGAGTCAGTTTCAGGATCTTCAGACAAAAGGGATGCTGCCGAGCCGGTGTCTGTTTCCGTTCCTGAGCCGGTGTCTGTTTCCGTTCCTGAGCCGGTGTCTGTTTCCGAGCAGGTATCAGTTCCTAGTTCTGAGCCGGGGTCTGTTCCAGAGCAACCGATGTTTGTTCCTGGGTGGATGCCTGCTCCTGGGTGGATGCCCGCTCCTGTTCCATGGCCGCCCGAGGGGCCGTCTCCGCCCTGGCCGCCCGAGGGGCCGTCTCCGCCGTGTTCGCTCGACGGGACGTCTCCGCCCTGGTCGCCTGAAGTGTCATCTCCGCCCAGGCCGCCCGATGAACTGTCATCCCCTGTGTCCATTCCCTCCCATGGTCCTGGCCCTACGTCCCTCCCCCTAATCCCCCACAGTTCCACCTCCCTCCTGGACTTTTGTCGAGTTTTGTTTTCTGTCGTGGAGCGTCTGGTAGCCGCTCCGTAGAGGGGGGGTTATGTCACAGTGTCTGGTGGTTCCCTGGGTTAAACACTAGAGGTCCTCAGTTTTCACGGTGTCTATGCATTCTCACTACAATTCCCATGATCCTGTCTGTCACTGATTGTTCATTGCCTTACAGCTGTTTCTCGTAACACTTGTGTATATATACCCTGTCTGTTTCAGTGTTTGTCACGGAGTCCTTGTATATTGTCCCCACACTTCTGTTGTTATTTCGAGCCTGTTTCTAGTGTTTATCTTTTATGTTTTTGGATTTTGCAGAAAGTAAGAGGCTGGTGAAGTGGGAGAAAGAAAAAAAAAAGTAAACTTTATAGTTACTTACACAATGTGTGTGGTAACTTAGTTGTATGTAACTTAAATGCCTGAAATGCACTATATCAGGGAACGACAACTGGCGGCAGCAATATTTTCTGGCCCGCCGGATTATTTTGGAAGTCCTAAATGCTGCACAAAACTCTTCCACTACTTGAGAAAAGCCGCAGTCGCGCGGCGATTTCACCGCTATCATGCGGCGCGGGATTACATTTTAAAGTATAACTGTGCGTTCACACCGGACGCGAATAGCACGTCAAATTCGCGCCTGCCGCGTCTAGTTATACGCTTGACCACTTTGTCCATTCGCGCGTCAAAAGACGGTAGCGGTCAGAACTCTGGTGTAGGCTACTTTGGACGGAGCGGGCGGTCTGACTGACAATAGCCCACTCCCGACATCTTTTGACAGCGTATCCGCACTTAATTCTGACCACCTGTACACCTATCTCTGAGGAGCTGTTTGGTACTGAAACCATTGTCAGTCAACAACATTCTTTTTTTGCAAGGATGTTTGAAATATTTCGGCAGAAAATAGCCTACTTCATTTGTCAGTAGGGCAATATGATTTTCGTTTATGTTGCTTAGAAATTTGAGTGATAGGCTTTGTCCTATTTAATTTATGTTAGGCTATTTATATTTCATAATTTTTTTCTGTGGCATTTTTTTTCTCTGCTGACAGTACAATGTTAAAATAGCCTAATATTTATATTGACACGAACACAATTTTTGTATAGCATTTATTATAGGCTACTTAATCTCATTCTTGCCGTTAGAGACATTTGAATGTGAGATTATGGAAACGAGATCTAAATTTTGCGGAACCGTCAGGTCGGGAAATAAAGCGGGTGAACACCGAGTGTATTTTAAGTGGTTGATGAATAGAACCTTGTGGGAGCGGGACAGAAAAAAAACAGTCCCGCGCAGAACTCCTTAAACCTTAGGTGTGTATGTGTGTGTCCCGAATAAATAATAATAAAAAAAAAAGGAATAAAGTTCAAAAGTCGGACTGTAAGCAAATGAGTATGATTGCTATTCACACCTTTATTAAAATGGCTGTAATCTGTTACCACAATAGTACTTGATCTGTTTAAAATGATTTCCTTGATATATGCCTAAGGTGTTAAATTAAAAATCAAAATTAAAATTTGTCTAATCCAGTAATTATTTCTTTCTATTTTTGATCTGAGCACAATCAGAAAATCAGAAAACCCATTGTTATTCGTTTTTTCATTTTAGTTCAGGAAATAAATAATGGAAAAACAAGTCGTTTTTCATCTTTTTATTTTTGGTTTTAATTTGAAAAAACGATTGAACGAATGATCCACGGACAGTGACGGACCCATCATATTCCGCGATTATAGGCCTATATAAAAGTATTTAATTTGTATCCATAGGCCTACTCTGTGTAGCTGGCCCGCCATCTACTGGCTAAAAAAAATATTGGCCCACGCCCAAAGTTACTTGCCGACCCCTGCACTATATAATCACACCGGTTTAATCGTACGCATCAAACGGTTAACATAATCGAAACCATATGGTCTTTTTTTAGTATGTGTTCATTCGGTTGTGATAATGAAGTCACTTTCTATTTTTGTTTCTCAAAATAATTATTTTTTTTCTTCTAAACTGTATGCAGGAGGACAGCTACAGTGACATCACTCAGCACATCATTAAAATACTGGTCGTCCATGGTGTTGATGGAGAACTTCAAACATCGAGATCCAATCGATGTATCCATCCTTCTTAAACTCTTCCCAAAAGTTCAAAGATTAAAGGGATAGTTCACCCAAAAAGGAAAATTCGGTCATAATTTAATCTCCCTCAAGTTGTTCCAAACCTGTATGATTTCCTTTCTTCTGCTAAACACAAAAGAAGATATTTTAAAGAAGGCTGGTAATTAAACAGTTGCTGGTCCCCATTGACATCCATAGTATATATTTTTTTCCTACTATGGAAGTCAATGGGGTCCATCAGTTGTTTGGTTACATACTTTCTTCAAAATATATTATTTTGTGTTCAGCAGAAGAAAGAAAGTCATACAGGTTTGGAACAACTTGAGGGAGAGTAAATGATGACAGAATTTTCATTTTTGGGTGAACTATCCCTTTAAAGATGAAGTTGTAGTAAATGCTATGGTATGATAGAATTGTTTAAACATTCAGCTGTTGATGTTTTAATGCATTAAAGTTGTAATGGTATTCTTTAAAGGGTTAATTCACCCAAAAATGAAAATTCTGTCAGTAATTACTCACCCTCATGTTGTTCCAACCCCGTAAGACCTTCGTTCATCTTCGGAACACAAATTAAGATATTTTTTATTAAATATGAGAGCTGGCTCACTCCTCATAGGCTTGTAAGGGATTTGAACTTGCTGGCCCAGAAAATGTATTAAAGACATCGTTAATATAGTCCAAGTGACTACAGTGGCTCAATCTTAAGTTTATAAAAGCGCTGAGAATACTTTTTGTGCGCAAAAAAACACAAAAATAACGACTTTATTCCACTATTCATTTCCTTCTCTCTGGGCCTCGGGTTTTTTCACGTAGTAAAACAGCGTAGCGCATCTGTGTTGTACGTAGGGATTGGTACCGAAACCCGGTATTAAACGGAAAGACCGCTGGATCGTTAAGCTCGGACGTTATCGGTTCTGCTGTCGGTACTAGAGAAATTATTAAAGTACACGTGCTATCTATTATTGCTATTAAGAAATTATTATCTTGCGAATTTAATCTCGCCAGCCACTTCTATATATAATAATATTGAACCATTTGTCTGTGATGCATTTTTGCTAAAGAGAGAGAGAGAGAGAGAGAGAGAGAGAGAGAGAGAGAGAGAGAGAGAGTGTGTGTGTGTGTGTGTGTGTGTGTGTGTGTGTGTGTGTGTGTGTGTGTGTGTGTGTGTGTGTGTGTGTGTGTGTGTGTGTGTGTGTGTGTGTGTGTGTGTGTGTGTGTGTGTGTGTGTGTGTGTGTGTGTGTGTGTGTGTGTGTGTGTGTGTGTGTGTGTGTGTGTGTGTGTGTGTGTGTGTGTGTGTGTGTGTGTGTGTGTGTGTGTGTGAGAGAGAGAGAGAGAGAGCGATCTTTCACGCAAAGCCACGGCGCGCGCAACACAACAGCCCTGCTTAATGAGTGACGATGAGGACAGAACATTCAAAAGGTTACACTTTAGATCTTTGATATTAAACTAATTTTATTTTAGATTTAGATGTTGGCTTCCAATGATTATAAAAAAGAAGATATTTTAGGTGTAACCATTAAAAACTAAAGCCACATTCTCTCCAGCGCAACTTCCTTCCATTCACAGAGCGATGCGCTGTCATTTCTCCCTAAAACTTAAAAGTAACGTCAGAATCTGCACGATCGGTGATTGTTGTAAAATGTAGTCTATACTGTTGCTAAACTGCGGGACGCGTTTGATAATAAAAGGCTATTAAAAGTACCAAAATTGACGCAATAGACGCTGTTCCAAAATGCGGCGCACGCTCCGAAACACACCGCAACGAGACAAGCAACGTATATTTTGGGCTTCGTGTGCGCATCTAACCGATCAAATACACAAATATGTCAAAATGGCCGTCTTGGAGATTCACTTAGCAGTTTATTCACTTAAATACAGTTTATGTCTTAAATCGGCGTAAATAGTTGGGAGAAAATATGAGGCTTAATAATGATTAGATCTGCATTTGGTCTTAAAGAGGCAGCAGTCTAATAATCCTGCTGACGATTGCTCCATTAATGTGAATCAAACAACAAAAGGCAAAGAGAAAATCAGTCACAGCTCTTGAATGATATAAGCTTTAATCTATCTATGATAAACTATGCAGTGTTATTTTACATCTGACTTTATTAGATGTCTTTTTAACCCATATTACTCCTGAACAGTAATGTCAGTAGACATTACTGAAATTAAAGCACTGGGTATATAATTTGTATATTTGTTTTATATACTTTTTTTTTTGACCATGTGTTTGTACTTTGTTTTTGGCGTCCTGTCTGTCTATATAAAACACAAAAGCGTGCACCCTTCTGCATAACATACATGTTTTATTTGTTTTGTTAAACCATTGCTTTTTCTTTTGCTATAGATATTTATTTTACATTTCAAAATATAAAGCAATATTAATTATGTTCTAAATAATTTTTTCCCCTTTTTTTAATATAACAAAAAGAACCGATAAGAATACCGTTAAAGTACCGGATCGATAAGGAGTATCGGTAAGAGTAGTAATACCGTTAAAACCTTAACGATACCCATCCCTAGTTGTACGTCACACGCATCACACACATGACCAGCGTCGGCCAATAGTGATCCTACGTGTGACGTACAACACAGAAGCGCTATGATGTTTTACTACGTGAACTCACTGTTTTTTTTTTTTTGCGCACAAAAAGTATTCTCGTCGCTTTATAAATTTAAGATTGAGCCACTGTAGTCACTTGGACTATATTAACGATGTCTTTAATACATTTTCTGGGCCAGCAAGTTCAAATCCCTTAGAAGCCTATGGAGGAGTGATCCAGCTCTCAGATTTAAATAAAAATATCTTAATTTGTGTTCTGAAGATGAACGAAGGTCTTACGGGGTTGGGACAACATGAGGGTGAGTAATTACTGACAGAATTTTCATTTTTGGGTGAACTAACCCTTTAAAGTTCACTATTTCAGAGTGCTCTTTTGAATGTTGAATGTTTTGCATGAATTTGTTTTTAAATAAATTTTTATGTTTAAAACAAGGGTTACACTATAATTCTGAAGTTTTACTGAATGCACCTGTGTCAAGAGATGACTGTGAATGTCCATTTTTGTATGAAGAACAATTTTTGATGACAGAAATAAACTGTTTCATTGTATTTTAATTGTGTGATTTGTGAAAAATATAGAGAAAATGTTCATTTATTTGTGTTCAGGATTATTTATAAAAAAGAAATTAGCTATGTTTACATAATTATAGGGAGTATTATAATTTCATAAAACTTAAGTAAATGAAAAAAAAAAAAAAACTGAAATAAAATCTACTTATTTACTTCATTAAATGGTAAGATTTACTTCATAATTTCATAAAAGCAAGCTTCCTAATTATAAAACAATAAATAAACTTTACTTAATTACTTTAAATAAATATAGCTTCTAAATGAAATGTAAATAGGTCATTTTTACTTCATTTCTTCATGAGCGTTACGTTCAATACTAAGTAGATTTTACTTGATAATGACACTTAAGTTGTACTTGATATTATAGCAGTAAAATTTACTTAAAATATACTTGTGCAAATTGTTACGAGGATTTTATTAAGTAAATCTTGCAAGTAGTTTTTTTCAGTGTAGATACAGTGTATAGATACATTGCATTGAATGGGAATAGTAAAATGGTGTATCAGTTCATTCCGTTATATCTTTCATAACATAGTTGAGAATCATCTTTATTCAAATTTTAGTTAAAATAAATCCTGAAACCCCAACATTTATTGGTGATTGAAAAAAAACAAAAACAATATAAATATTTCCATTTTTGCAGCTTACTAAATGTATACCTTTTTTTGTACACAATTATCATGGTAAATGATATACCACTAGTTAGCTGTTCTTGCAATATTAATTTTTATTGGGCAATTTATTTACAGAATACAGAAAAATCTCTAGAATCTGGATACAGTTTGTCTTCTAAATTATTGAACATTACAAGGATGTGTCAAGTATGTTGTGGATTTTAAGTACTTATTGAAAAGTTTTGTATTCGATTTCAAAACGGCCAGTTCATCTTGTCTTTTATTATGACAGGGGTCGCTGGAATACCTTACTTGATTGTGATTGGCGAAATGTGATATTCACCCATAATATTTCGGAATAACGACCGTTGCACGATAACAACACTGTATAACTGATCGTTCATAATACGTCCTGCATAGCTGTGCTCCTCTTCCTCCTCCCGTGAACGCCACAAATATGATAATAATCAACTCGTATTTGAAGGAAGAGTGTTTTTTAAAGTAATGTCGCCCGTGTTTTCTCTGGCGGGCTGCAGTCTCGATCCGAGCGGGAGATTGAAAACCCGAAGTGGAGCTCGAGCGGTGGATTACAGGACGCTTTAAGCGGGGAGGGGAATATCAGTCATTCCGCTCCACCCATTTATACTATTCCAGTCCGGCTTTCAGTCTGTGTTTCGGTTAGTCACTCATGGTCATAGACTGTAAAAAATATGGACAAAGCGTCTGTGACGTCACCCATAGACTTTCTGAAGAACGGTTTTGAAGCCATTTATGGGGGGTATGGGCGGCGCCATCTTGGAAAATCTTGGGAAATCCTAACCTCGCCCACCTTCTGGCCAATCCATATATGGGTAAAGGATGCGAGTCCGGTTATTCCAAGTACAGAACAGCGAGCGTCACTCAGCTCGCTCTGCTACTCCGGTTATCTCTGGATGTATATTTTAGGCAACTAAATATGTTATAAAACACCATACTAACTCTTTTCGTTTTCATTTAAAGAAATCTTAAACATTATAGCCACACAAATGTGGTTCAGGCAACACGTATTGATTATATTCACTGCACATAACGTTTGCCTATTTATAACAAAACGAAATATAAAACACAAACCTGCCTCTTTTCGTTTAAATATAATATAAAAATATTAAACATTTTAATATGGTCCAGGCAATATGTGCATTTGTACTAAACAACAGATGTTGCAGTAAACAACATTACAGATCATCTTCATTGTTTTAAATTTAAAATGACAAAACTCAACCCAGTCTCTTTTTGTTAAATTTCCGTTTTATCAATATTAGCCATTATAAAAGTATAAGTAAATGGTACAAGAAGCTATACAAATAAAGCAAACAATTCTGTCAAACATACAAAGTCAGCGCTCTATAAATAGCTTATAAAGTTAAATAGCTTATAAAGTTATGAAACTTCCCCTCAGCCAAAATGATTGGCCATGGAACAAATGATAGATTCACGAGACCAAAAATCGCCCGTTAGATATACACAAGACGAATTATATCTCATGTTTAACCACTACAGAGACGCCAGAGTCCGCGGCAAACGTCAGAACGACTAGCTGAGGAAAGGCTGCTCCAGGCGGGGTACATGAACGCCGAGCGCCCGGTGATCGCCTGGATATCACAACTGGATACAATTTCCATAAATCTTTATAAATAAACCACAGATTTGAGCTTTAAACAACTACATTCTCGCCTGAAAAACTCTTAAAACTACATTTCATGATACAGAAACAGTAGTATTATATTTCAACTGTATATTAAAAAATGGCGCTCCTTATGTTGTCATTCTCCTCGGCGCAGCCTATGCTCGTTATCAGCTGTCAATCAAGCTGTCAATCAAAGTTAACCACGCCCTTATTTGTCATACATTTTATATCTAAATACGATCTAAATTAACGAGTTAGAAAAAAATTCACCCCCCTCACAGTTGTCAGGCACTCGGAACCTATCGAAAAATACAATAAAAGTCCATGGGACCAACCTGTAAAAATATGAATTTATGCTGTGAAAACGGACATTTTAACATGGGGTCTATGGACATTTGCTCCCTTTTGGGACCTGCCCCTAGCGGATTTTCAATGTATTGCAGTTTTTCGCACTTACGGGTAGGCTTCATTTTTCAGATTACAATGTTGGCCCTTGCTCATGATGAGTTGCTTCTGTTGGAAGTTGGAACTAGTTTCGTCGTCGTAGAAGGAATTCATACGAACTAACTTCAAGTTGAAACGTAAGTTAAGGACTTGTTAATTGAAATATTGTTGTTCCGAACAACAGCAAGATAACGAGTGTAATTTAGTTTATTATATTCATTTGGCTAAATGATTCAATTCAATTCAATTCATGTTTATTTGTAGGGCTTTTCACAATAATAATTTCAAAGCAGCTTCACAGAAAGTGCATGAGTCCATATTACAATTTAGAGTGATCTGTTATCACGTAACTGGGTCATTCCACGAAATTGGTGCCTTTTGTGTCCCTGAGAAATAATCAGACGTAGAATTACTATAACAACAAATACATTTGTGATTTAAAAACATAATAGTACTATGTATTATTTCCTCAATATTACATTAAATTAAAGTCATTTATATATTATTTTAAATAATTTAAATGGCATTTATGCTGATAAGGGTAAGGTTTTTGGCCTGTCCCTCCCTGTGATTGTTCTTTTTCAGCAGGACTTTTAATTTGCAAATTGAAGGCAAAATTATACAAAAATCACATTTTCATATTGTTCTAAGTATAGTGTCACTGTTAAGCAATGTTTTGGCATAAATATACATTATTTTTAATAAAATATAAACCATTTTATCGGTGTCCCCTGATTTCATGTCATGCCTGTTACCCTCACCAAAAACCCCTTGTAAAATAATGGTACATTCCTGTGACATCACTTCCAGGAAGTTACATCATCTCTCAATCATTATTCCAACAGTTAAAACACAAGTAAGTTTCTCTCTCTCTTCTATAATGCTCTATTTTGATGATTTATTAGGTATAACTGAGGTGGGGACATCATGCAATGTCAAAACTTTTACTGATTTTTAAAGTATAAATTTAAACAATTATTTATTTAACTTAATGTAATCAATATCTACAAGTAATATCCTTTCAAAGTGTACAACATGTGCTTTTATGGCCTTGCCCTAATAGCTAGCAATTAGCAAATTAGCTTGAATTTGTCAAACCTGTTACTGTCAGGCCTGTTACTTTTGTATAGTAACAGGTTTTGACATGTGGGGTAACAGGGATGACATAGATTAGGTGTCACCTTAGCCACACTGTTTTTAAAGAACAGTGATCTTTAAAACATTTTTAAAGGTCATCCTGGGTGTTTTATTGAGCTAATGCCTATATCATTCAGAGTTGGTATTGCTGGTGCATCTGGCAATTAAAGTATTAACCCTCTGATGGTCTTCGGGGTCTTTTTGACCCGCAAATGACTTTTGCTGAATTAAAAAAAAAAAAATTCTCTTTGTCTAAATGGCATGAAACTTTGTACGGCTCTCAACCCTTTCTAGATGTACAATAATAAATAAAAAAATTATATTAGCGTGAAAAAAAGTGACTTTCGTGGTCTTCGGGGTCTCCAGAGACACCCCAGACAATAACATGTAATTTTGTAGCAGAATATTTTTTTATATTTTTTTAACAAATGTAAATTTACTCTGTTTATTAATGTTTTTACTCCACATTTGTGCAGTTTTGGGAGGATTTATGATATATTTTAAATTTATATAAATAAATTAAAAATGTTAATTTTTTTTTTTATAGGTTTTTATACAAAACAGTTCATACAGTTTTTTTTTTATGTAAAATTCACTTTATACATTTCTAAATTTCATTCATGGGGATAACATGGATAATTTGACATGGTTTTGTGTAAAATTTTTGCCCATATTTTGGAAAATGTAGTTTTAAAAGTAAAAAATTATAATTTTAGCCACTAGATGGCTATAGAGCCTCATTATATGCTATTTGCTATTTGACTAACTGACAGATATCTTTTCACAAGTTTTTTTCCAGTTGGATTCATATCTAAATATTATGAAGTCACAATTCTAACAATAAAAATGACTTTTTTGTGCGATTACAAACAATAGCAGTAAGGTGACTGCAGACCCTCGCCCCAATCTTGTAATGTTCAAGAAAGTGAAACCAAATGTTAGCATCTGTTTTCAGATCATCATAGAAAGACCAAGATCTGATTATCTTCCTTGCCTAATAATTGAACCAGATCAGTATATTTTAAGTTCTGTGAGGGGACATACTCACACAGACAAACAGATGGACGCATGGGTCTAATTACTCTAATTACAATACCCTTAAATCTTTAGATCTCTTAGAAATGTAATGTGCTTCACTAATACAACTAGGCTATGTCAAGTAATACAATTTAAAAAGGTAAAATTTTACAAAATTATGTAAACAAATATGTGCAGTGTACGCTGAAGAATGTGTGTCCTGTCATCCCTGTTACTCTGGTCAGTCCTGTTACTATGATGTCAATCCTGTTACTGTCATTAATTTCATAAAAAATATAAAAATTATATTTGAAATGGCCTTCCAAGTTTTTCCATTGTAACCCTATTGTATTTTTGACAAAGCCCTTCTTTTAATATCTCTCTTGTAAAAATATATATTTTTCTTAATTGACATGTGATCACCCTCCAAAATTTGTATGTTCTTGGTCATCTGAATGACAAATATAATATTGAAAAAAAAAATCTATTTTTTTTAACAATTCCAGTGAAAAGAGGGACTTAAATACTGCTCATATATGTGGAAATTATAACATATTTCTAATTAAAACTATAGTATATAGTAACGCATGTGTCTGTAACAGGCATGACAAAAATATCAAACATGAGGTAGATAAATAGTCATAAAATAAAAAATGACATAGCCTGAGATGGCACAATACGATTTCTTGTTATTTTATGCTGTCTTCATTTAATGGATATTTTTTAAAAATTGTTTAAACTTATTTTATATTTTAATTTTTCAAAGTTGAAAAGGCACTGATTTCGTGGAATGACCCAACTGTCTAAGTTATGTATTTCAGAAATGTAGCCTATACAAAACCACAGTTAGCTTACATTTTTCTTTTTTTATTTAAACAATGTAGAGCATTTAATGCAGATGCAATGAGCTCATTGAAGTAATGAATACTATTGAAGAAATGATTATGACATTAAGAAAATATAGCATTGGTGCATGTTGATTCAGAGTTTGCTGAATCTGACTAGATTTTTTTTTCTCTAGCATGTAATGCATTTTAATATTTATTATGCTGTTAATCTGCTGTATTGAATGACAGAAAAGTGTGGAAGACATGAACTTTGTACAAGAGCCTATTTTCTGCCTTTCATTTGAAACATAAACAATACTGATGATTAAGGTTAAAAACATTCTAAATGAAGTAAGCTTCATACGTGATAAAAAAGCATAAAGTAAAAACACACTTCAGTGATTACAAACTTAGCATCAATTCATTAACCTTTTACTTCCATTTTCGCCAAGGCATCCATCTATACAATTATCCTTAATATACTTAAGTTATAGCCTACATCATGACACTTCTGTCAATCATTCAGGGCTCCTCCCACAAAGAGATGCATTAAGGCTGTAACTACATCCTCTTCTTGTTAGGCTGAATAAGAAAGAAAGTAAAAACTTGAATACTGAAATATTTAAATAAAAGCATCAACAACACGTGTCATGAGGAAAGGCTAATAGATTGGGTTTTGTCTCTATCTAGTGGGTATTCTTACTTGCTCGAAGATTTTCATACAGAGACGAGTCCAGTTCGGGTTTACAATCATCAAGTTGAGCAGCCTTTATGAATGAAGACAAAGTAAAAACAGGAGTGTGTTATTGAAATTTCCATATTCTTAGTCAATATAGATATGTTCACACTGACATTAATCCGTGTATCATTCGTTCAGTCGTTTTTTGATTTAATATTGAAAGTAGAAAAATGAGAAAAGCTTTTTCGTTTTTTCCAAAAGAACGAAAAACAATAATTCAGCTTGATTTTTCGTTCTGAGGTAGAAAAATGAATAAACAGCTTGAATATTCGATTTCTACACGTGGACGGGAATGAAACGCCCCTTTCCTCTGATTTGTCAGCCGAAGATCAAACTGATCCGTCATCAGTTCTTCCTCAGTTCTGCACTGCAGAATAAGAGTCCTCCTCCGCTGCTGCTGATGATGTGCAGATTCTTATCTTGTTTTATTGCAACTACATTTCATCTTTTTCTCATCAAACAACCAGACTAACGAATGGCTCGACACAACCCGTACCAGGGAAGAGCCTAGACTGGGCTTTCTTCTGTGTAGATATAAATTAATCAACGCTTTACATCAGCTTGGTATGGCAGGGTAAATGACGGCTGTTAGCATGGTCTCCCTCGCCCAGTAAGTTAAAAAAAATAACATAATTAATTGTAAATTAAATATTTTAAACACTAATAAAAAAAGGAAAGAATAATGCATTGACTATAGCCTATATAATAACGTTCACGCATGAACTGTCATTCAGACTGACTATCTAACAACCGGAGAAAAGAGATATTAAAATACATATTTTCCGAGTTTTATGATGTAGGCTTTGTGTTTTATTAAAATGTATTAGCCTATAATTTATATCTAAAGGATGCGCGCTTGTGTGCGGCGCACCGGGTCACGTTGAGAGTAACACACGCGTGCGTCACATCGTTGTAAAAACGTAACCGCATTTATTATTAGCCTATTTAGAAATAGTGTAAAAGACCGGTAAATAAAATACATTTGATTACATTCACAAAAACTATTAATGTAAAGAAGGCTTCTGTCGAGTCCTAATATACACAAAGGCTAAATCAGCATCTTCAAGGGAAATGAGTTTGGAATAACAGCAAGTTATGACTGACCGGGCACAGCCTTTATATTGTACAAAAGACGAATTTAATTAAGCAGAATAACTTTTTATATGTTTGGTTGACTGTTTTATTTTAATAATGAACTGTGATGTCAAGTTAGCAATGCCAGAAGTGAACTGATAATATGTTGTGTGAAGTGAACTGATAATATGTTGTGTGAGCGCGCGATGCGCCGGTGCCATCACTTGGATTTGTTCCTCAGCAGGGGAAATAACTTAAGTCAAGTCAAGTAGTCAAGTATGCTTTATTGTCAGTTCTTCCACATGTACAGTACATACATATAGAGAATTGAAATTACATTACTCTCAGACCCATGGTGCATACAGATAACATTAACACTAAAGATTAAAAATCTAGATAAAGTATAAAATATAAAATACAACTATCTAATAAATAACTAAAAGAAGAAGAAGCAGCGCAAGACACATGGCAAGTAAAGTGCAAACCAGTGAAGTAAACAGAGATTTTAGTGCAAAGAAAATAAGCTTATTCCTGTCTGATTAAAGTGCCAAAGGGCTCAAAGAGCAGTCCTTTTATTTAAACTAACTGATGAGGTAGTAGAGCAACTAATGGGCAGACCTATGCGTTACAAGTGACTGGTGCATGACATCATCATTGTACGTTAGTGGGAGTGGAGAGGGGAAGGACCCAAGGATGTGGATCTGGATGGGGGAGTGGTCCTGGTTCCGTGAAAAAAAAGGGTGGGTAATTTCGGGAGCGAGTTCAGCTTCCTGACAGCCTGATGAATGAAGCTGTCCTTCAGTCTGCTGGTCCTGGCCTGGAGACTCCGCTGTCTCCTCCCTGATGGCAGCAGACTGAAGAAGCTGTATGACGGGTGAGTGGGATCACCTGCAATGCAGAGGGATTTGCGGGTGAGATGAGTTCCGTAAATGTCCTGGAGGGAGGGAAGAGAGACACCAATGATCTTCTCAGCTGCTCTCACTATGCGCTGTAGAGTCTTCCGGCAAGATGCGTTACAGGCCCCATACCACACAGTGATGCAGCTCGTTAAAATGCTCTCGATGGTGCCTCTGTAAAAGGAGTACATGATGGGGGGCGGGGCTCTGGCTCTTCTCCGTTTACGGAGGAAGTAGAGACGCTGTTGTGTTTTCTTGGCCAGTGCTGCTGTGTTTACAGTCCAGGAGAGGTCCTCAGTAATGTGCACACCCAAGAACTTGGTGCTGCTCACTCTCTCCACAGTGGCACCGTTGATGGTTAGAGTAGTATGCTGAGTGTGCGCTCTCCTGAAGTCTACAACAATCTCCTTCGTCTTGTCCACGTTCAGAGAGAGATTGTTGTCACTGCACCACCTGGCCAGGCGGCTCACCTCGCTCCTGTAGTTTGTCTTATCTTTGTTACTAATGAGACCCACCACAGTCGTGTCATCCGCAAACTTAATAAGGAGGTTGGAGTTATATGACGGTGTGCAGTCGTGGGTCAGCAGAGTGAAGAGGAGGAAGGCACACTATGGCAAGATTTAAAGGCACACTATGCAAGATTTGTACCTTAATATAACAGCTTCATATTCAGTTCGATGGTAAACAAACTCGTAGTAGGGCAAATCATCCCAATAGCAAAGCAGGGAGGGGACGCCGCTGGCAAAACCAGCAATGGTTTGAGAGGTGGCGCCCCGACAAATCTCGCGAGAATCACGACTATGGAAGACACTAGCACGCATTTCAGACGTGAATCATGAGTCGACGAAGAAAATGAAGAAAGCGCGGTCGGAAGAGTCAAGGAAAAGAAACCGACGGCTCTGCGTGAGTGGTATTTACGACAGTAACGTTAAATACAGTTACTCCACAGCGACTCTAGGGGTCGCTGTTTAAGAAAAACGAAAACTGCATAGTGTGCCTTTAATACTCTGTCGTTTAATAGCCTGGTAATACCAAACTCTGCTACTTCGCTTTGCTTCGTAGACAGAGTCTGGCATGGCATAATTGAAAAGCGTTTTCTTTCTTGTGGGGGGGCGCTTGTCTGAAGTTTAAAATCATTGGTTACCTGTAAGCCAATCACATAACGTTTGGTTATGGCGTGTGTTATGCGCATGCTCAGCCGCATCTAATTTCCACTGTAAACACACGTATGATGCGAAAACAAAACCATTGAGCGAAATACCGGAGTGAAGATGGCTGTGAACGACTTTTGCAGATTATGTGAAGTAAATCTACGCATCCACGGTACAATCAGCGTCTACGTCACGGCTCTCAGCCGGCCCTCTGTTCGTTGATTGGCCGGCTGTTTTCAGGCCGGAGGAAAACGGAAAGCTATGACGCTGTCTCAGACTGAGTACAGAAGCAAAATGAAATTGAGCGGAAGTACGAAGTCTGACGTAGTCAGGCTAGTCATTTAATACTCTGTCATTTGAAACAGTCAAATGTATATTTTAGGGATGTCCCGATACCACTTTTTCACTTCCGATACGATACAGATGCCGCAGCTTTGGCTATTTGCCGATACCGATATCAATCCGATATTTTTATTTTATTCTTGAACTAATACTACTAATAATAAAATAAATGGAAGCACTTTGCTCAATTAGCCACATAAAAACATCTCACTCAAATCGAGAACAAATACTTCTCCAGTATATGAGATATGACCTTGAGATATGTTTGGTAACCTGAATGAATTTAAAATTAATTTGCTATATTTCAGATCAACATATTTGTTTCCTTAAAATTTTAATTAACTTTAACTTTATTCTCATATGAATTATAAATAATTTATTTCTGTATAAAATAATACTACTTTTAAAAACACATTTGATTTTCTTTTGTAATCAATGTAGAATGTGTAAATTAAAAATAAACAGATTAGTGCTCTGTTTTAGGACAAGAAATGAAAACCAATGCAATATGATGAATGTCCAAAAGATGAGATCATTTTTGCTTTTAAACAGCGTGTGTGTGTGTGTGTCTGTGTCTGTGTGTGTGTGTGTGTGATTTTGGTTGGGTGGCAGTTACAGTTTGACAAGAGTTTACAGTTTGACAAAAGCAATGTTGTGTTTTACACAAATATAAGTAGGCTAAACACATGTCCTGTATGATGACGGAGTATGTTTTTATTTTTCCACTGTTCACACTCGCTCGTGCCTCTCTCTCTCTGACACACACATTCCAGCATTGCAATCTTGACATCGCAGCCTGTTCATTTTGCTGCATTCACACCAAACGCGAATAGTCAAATTCACGTCTATGGCGTCTAGTTCGATGCTTGAAAAGTTTGAATCCATTCGCGCGTCCAAAGCGAATAGGACGCGCCGCGCGCGTATAATGATAAAGCGAGCATTTGAAGAGACGCGCGTTCAGAGCTAATAGGCGGGGCTACAGATTAGGTGTCCCTAAAGAACCCGCATATGTCTATGCGCGTATCTAACAGTAACGTTAGTTCCGTATTACATTAATTAATGTGCACGCAAGTTTTATTTATTTTTATACCGTGTATTCTCTGTGTAAATCCATGCACCGAACGTACGTTCAGTACGAATACATGTACCGTTCCACCCCTAATAGGTATCGGATCATAGGTATCGGATATTTTTTTTTCTCCCCTCCGATATCCGATCTAGCGTTTTGGGCCAGTATCGGCACGATACCGATGCCGTGGATCGGATCGGGACATCCCTAGTATATTTTTATTTGTGTACATTCAAAATGACTACAAAATGTACAAAATGCCTTTGAAAAATTAAGAAAACAACATGGTGTGCTGCTTTAGCGCGTCTCTGTCTCCTTAAACATCCTTCTGGCGCACACCAAAAATTAACCAAAATACAGTGAATAGCCTTCTTGGTGTGCCTACTTTTGAAAGTCAACATTTAGATTATTTGAAGTAAAATGCATTATATAGGCCTAAGTCACTTAGGAATAAATCACAGCATGCTTCATGATAAAAAACGCAACTTTACAGTCCGGAAAATATAGAAAAATAGCTAATTATTTTCATTTTATTAATCTTTTTCAAATTATTTTAAAGCCATGTCTAGGCTCTTCCCCGGTACGGGTTGTGTCGAGCCATTCGTTAGTCTGGTTGTTTGATGAGAAAAAGATGAAATGTAGTTGCAATAAACGAGATAAAAATCCGCACATCAGCAGCAGCAGCAGCGGAGGACTCTTATTCTGCAGTGCAGAACTGAGGAAGAACTGATGACCGATCAGTTAGATCTTCGGCTGACAAATCAGAGGAAAGGGGCGTTTCATTCCCGTCCACGTGTAGAAATCGAATATTCAAGCTGTTTTCTAATTTTTCTACTTTCAATATAAAAAATAAAAAAAACGATTGAACGGATGAACACTGATTGACATTGAGTGTTTAATTCCTTTTGGCTAAAGGTGAAGAGAGTTTAGTCTTCTGTAGGAAACACTTACCGTTACATTCTCATACACAGCATCACTCAATTCAACATCATAAGCGTTGTGTCTGTCATGATGTGGTCTGGAATGATTCATCTTTGCCATTAAAGAAAAAAACAGAATAAAGAGAAAATAAATAACGTCTATAAACAACTCACTAGAAAAAGTCACTGCTACATTCAGACTTTCAATCTTTTAGATACCAATTCATTTAGATACCATATCATTATGGTAATGATCATCATTATGATAATTATTCTCACCTGAGATTCCTGTGTGTCTTTTCTCTTTTTCATCCACCTGGTTCCCCTTTAAAGACAGTGATTTGACACAATTACATTTACATTTATGTATTTAGCAGACACTTTTGTCCAAAGTGACTTAAAAATTAGGACTAAATTAAGCGAGTCATCGTGAAGAGGCAAAAATAACGCAAGTGCTCAAAATATGAAGTTTAGGCATTGTTCAGAGTAGCATAAGCCCGATAAGGGAGGATTAAAGGAAAAGGAAATAATTATTATTTATTTTTTATGAGGTTAAGTGCTCACGGAAGAGATGGGTTTTCAGCTGTCTTCTGAATGTTGTCAGGGATTCTGCATTCCGGATGAGGGTGGGGAGATCATTCCACCAGCATGGAACCGTGAATGAGAATGTTCTGGAGAGTGATTTTGTGGCTCTCTGTGATGGAACCACGAGACGTCGCTCGTTGACCGATTGTAGGCTTCTGGTAGGGATGTAGGTTTGTAGGAGTGACTGAAAGTAGGAGGGAGCTGAGCCTGTGATAGATCTGTAAGCAAGCGTCAATGCCTTGAACTTGATGCGAGCAGCGAGTGGTAGCCAGTGCAGAGAGATGAACAGAGGAGTGACGTGGGCCCTTTTTGGCTCGTTGAAGACAAGACGAGCTGCAGCATTCTGAATCATTTGTAGAGGTTTAGTTGCGCATGATGGAAGTCCAGCCAGAAGAGCATTGCAGTAATCAAGCCTAGAAATGACCAGGGCCTGGACGAGAAGTTGTGTTGCATGCTCAGTTAGGAAAGGCCTGATCTTCCTGATGTTGTGCAGTGCAAACTTGCATGATCGAGCTGTCTTTGAAATGTGGTCTGTGAAGGTCAGCTGGTCATCCAATATTACTCCAAGATTTCTGACCGACCTTGATGGGGTAATTGATGATGAATCTAGCTGGATAGTGAAGTCGTGCTGTAGAGCTGGATTGGCAGGGTGGGCGAGAAGCTCAGTCTTTGCCAGGTTGAGCTGCAGGTGATGTTTCTTCATCCATGCCAAGATGTCCGCCAGACAGCTTGAGATCCGTGGAGCTACTGTGGGATCATCTGGTTGAAATGAGAGGAAGAGCTGTGTGTCATCAGCATAGCAATGGTAAGAGAAACCATGTGCATGTATGATGTGTCCCAGTGATGTGGTGTAGACAGAGAAGAGGAGGGGTCCAAGAACTGAACCCTGAGGAACCCCTGTGGTCAGTTGATGTGCTTTGGATACCTCGCTTCTCCATGCAACCTTGAAGGACCTACCTGTGAGATAGGATTCAAACCAGTGGAGGGAAGTTCCTGTGATGCCCAGTGATGAGAGGGTGGACATAAGGATCTGATGATTCACAGTGTTGAAGGCAGCAGACAGATCCAGGAGAATGAGAACTGAAGATTTGGAAACAGCTTTTGCGATCCGTAGAGCTTCTGTGACCGACAATAATGCAATCTCAGTTGAGTGTCCTTTCTTGAAGCTGGATTGGTTGACATCCAGCTGGTTGTTTAGAGACAAGAAGGATGTTACTTGGTTGAAAACAGCTCGTTCAAGTGTTTTCGCAATGAATGGTAGGAGAGAGACAGGTCTGTAATTCTCTACAAATGATGTATTTAGTGTTGTTTTTTTAAGCAGTGGAGTTACCCGAGCCTGCTTGAACGCAGTAGGGAAAGTGCCAGTATGGAGGGATGAGTTGATGATGTGTGTGAGTGCTGGTAGAAGTGTGGGAGAGATGGCTTGTAGAAGGTGTGAGGGGATGGGGTCTTGAGGGCAGGTGGTTGGATGACTGGAGAGGATAAGTTCAGATACTTCTTCCTCGGTTAGCGGAGAGAAGGAGGAGAGAGGGTTATTGGCTGTGGGAGGGGTCGGTCTGGGTTTTTGTGTGTGTGGCGCTGTTACATCCCTGCCCCTGTTTGTTTTTTTATCTCTTATCTTTTGTGAGTTCTAGGACTGACTCCTTGGTGGGCGGGATTGCTCTAATGAAGATCAGCTGCACCTGTGGCAAACTATTTAAGGAGCTCATGGATTTTGCCTAGTTCTCTCTCATTTGTGTTTTGTGACTTTGTTTGAAGAGTGGGTTCTTGAGTTTGTGTTCCCATATGATTTCCACAACTCTACCAACCTCATTTCCAACTGTTTATTGATTTGATTTTGTGTTGATGTTTACTATAATTATCTTGTGTTTGAACCCTAGACATTATTTGGTTAACTTTAAATAAACTTATATTTCTTTATTTGAATTCATCTTGTCAGTTGTCCTCTTTATGTTATGACTTAGAGCTGGGTCGTAACAGGCGCTGAGAACTGACTGCTGATGGTTGTTGTTTTGTAGGTGAAGAAGTTAGCAAAATCATCAGCAGTTAAAGAGGAGGCGGGTGGAGGTGGACAGAGGAGAGGGTTGAATGTCTTGAAGAGTGATCGTGTGTTAGAGGAGCTGTTGATCTTGTTGTGGAAATATGAAGATTTTGCAGCATGAACATGCACAGAAAGGGAAGAGAGGAGAGATTTATACATACTCAGGTCAGATGTGTGTTTTGATTTGCGCCATTTCCTCTCCGCTGCCCTGAGTTCGGTCCGGTGTCCACAAAGAACCTCAGATAACCAGGAGTTAGAGGGAGTAGCGCGTGCAGGCCTGGAGGAGAGGGGGCAGATATTGTCTAGAGAAGAAGTTAGAATGGAGCATAAGGTATCCGTTGCAGCATTCACATCCAGAGATGAGAATTGTGTGGGTGAGGGAAGAGAAGATGACACAGCAGAGGAAAGATGGGCGGGAGAAAGTGTGCGCAGGTTTCGTCTGAAAGTGACTGGTAGGGGGGTTGGTGGTGCACGGGTAGGAAGTTGTAGATTGAAAGTAATGAGGAAATGATCTGAAACATGGAGAGGTCTCACCAAAATATTGTCTGTGATGCAGTTGCGTGTGTAAACCAGGTCCAGTTGGTTGCCTGATTTGTGAGTACCTGTGTTGATGAGTCGTTTGAGATCGAAAGAGGCTAGGAGAGAGTTGAAGTCTGTTGCATACGGCTTCTCGAGATGAATGTTGAAGTCACCAAAGACTACAAGTGGAGTAGTAGCAGTGCTTCGCCTTCTCAGAATCCAAGATGGCAGCTAGTCTAAGGTCTGCTCAGTGTCTCTCTCTGGACTGATTTCATTT